>NC_088300.1:58118054-58255731 GCF_032854445.1 Liolophura sinensis
CTGATGTCGATGTTTTGCTTCTGTTGTAAACTGATGCGGGAGGACATGGCTGTGAGATTCCTTCTGGTATCGCGTTGGCGTAAGAATCGTGTTATGGTGTGGCTCGTCGTCTAAGTAAACCACAGCTATATTACATCTATAGGTCAAAGATATACATTTATGTCTTTAACATTGTTTGAAATGTCTGCCTAACTTTTGAAATTTTTGATAATATATAAGGAGTATGCCGTTATCTGTAGTGTTTAAGACGCTTCCCATTCAATCCCTAGGACGCACGAAGTACAGGTTCAAACCCGTCCTTAGAAAGGGATTTTGTAGATTATGAAGTCTTTGTGGCAATAAGCAGTGTGTGGCAGTTTGCACGGTTTTACGTTTTTTGAAGACAAATTGTCTGCCCCAATATGGTGCGGAAAACTGTACGTCACATGTGGTACGGTTTGTTAGTGGCTTACGTCGAGCACTCCGGTTTCCTCCGCCAACAAAATTGGCTGGTATCGTAAAAGTCCTTGAGTATGGTCTTAAACATCACTGAAATAAAGTAAATGAAATAAATGAAGACAATGCATTGATATCTTGAGAAACTGCTCTAACTGTCCATGTAAATGCTTAAACAGTAACAAATTACGCGTCTCCTAGCACAATGGCTTAGGCAAAATTAGGTACACAAAATGGAGTTATGTTTATTCTAATAGACTCTACTGTTCTAGAATTATATTGCATAAAAAGCGAGATTCCAATCTTCTCTTAGATATTGCAAAGGAAGCACCGATAATAGCATGGAGTTTTTACATGTAACGGAATGTGTAAAATTATGACAGCATTGTTTCAACGCATAATAAATGTTATTCGCTTGAGTTTCCGAGATTAGGCATGTGTAATGAAGATACCCATGAATTCAGCAAATACATGACCAGTGATAACTTGCTGATGTTGAAGAACCTTCCAAAGCTTCAAAACACCATTTTTAAGGCAACTATTTTATCACACTTGTACATAGACGCAGACCTTACTCCACGAGACCATGTGCATATAGACTCTAATCACAGCGTTGGAGGAGTGAAGAAGCATGTACACAAATCAGCGACATATGCAAACTGCTCGTTCTAGAATTGAGCTTCAAAGCATATCAAGCATTGGTAGCGATTACATTGGTGGTAAATGTATTTATTTCTTTATTTAATTGAATGTGTTTTACGCCGTACTCAGGAATATTTTACTTATACAAAGGCTCCCAGCATTATGGTGGGAGGAAACCGTGCAGAGCCCGGGGGAAACCCACGACCATCCGCAGGTTTCTGACATGTCTTCTGGTAAAGTTTTATCATAAACACATTTGGAAGATGTAAGACAGGAGCAAACACAATTTTTACTCGGCATACCCTTGAAGTACTGTTCAATGGCTTTTAACACGTGTTTTCACGAGTGAGAATTCATGTTTTAGTATGAGTTCATGGTGAGAATGTCTTCCGTAAAATGACCACTAAATCGACCGATTGTGCAGCTATGTAAGCTTTTTATTCCCACTTTTTGAAATCTTTTTACAATTGTACACTTTATATAGGCAGCATACATGTACCATTTCAGGATCACCAGTGTGATGAATGAAGTATTTCAAGGAAATAATATGTATCGCGCATAATGAAACCATTCAGAAATTTTCTCTAATTTATCTTCAGCAAAATTCAGAACGATATTGTTGAAATACTAAATAAATAAATGAAGCCATCCCTAACACCACAATGCTGGCTGCCATCGTATAAGTGAAGTATTCTTGTGTATGGCGAAAAACACCAAATAAATAAATAAATAAATAAAGCCATCATATTCCATTCTTTCGGAAATTGGAGGCAAAAAATCAAATCATCCATCAATCCAGAGAGGCAAAGCTATACATCAGCTTTCCATGAATCCAAACAGCTATTTTACTACATACTCCACGATCTGTTCAAAAAGATCAACCATTTAAGGGTGCCTGTTACTAATGGGGTCAATAATAGAACTTAACTGTGTCAGAGCAGACTCAAAGTTTGTGACCAAACATGTAAGAATGGATTGTATTTAAGGATCAGTCTACTGATGGGAAATCTAGATGTAGAATACCTTTGCTCAGGCCCCTGGAGCCCCAGATTTCGACATCAACTATTGTTTCATCGCCTTAGTATTCCAATGTGAGAAAATCATTTTGAACTGAATTTAATCGCATTTATACACGTTGTGTGCCTCTAAAATGTAATGATTACAAAGAAGAAAAATAACCGTTTCTTGTCAGATATCCTGCGAAAAGTAGCGATCCTCTGGTAGAGGCTGTTAAGCACAGACAATTTTGTGAGTCGACTATACTTATCGTACCCAAAGGACATGCCTTCCCTCTGTAGCTTGTTCCACTCATTTCTTGGCTCATTTTCACATATGTGCCCATTCTTGGATGGTTTCAGTCAAGTGGTTGAATTCCTTACGATTACCGTCATTTGGTTTTAAGAATAACAATCCATGAAATAATAACAAATACGATTGCTTAGTTTTGAAATCTCGTCGAATATTCTTATTCTCATTAATGACAACAAAGCATTGATAATTATATTTGTGCCAAATGCTAATGCTGCAGTATTTGTGTCATAGATTTGAACAACGTCATCGGTCCATTAGCAAATCCATTACCGCTGTACGGCAAGGCATCAGATTCAAACTGACATGATCAGC
The DNA here is from genome assembly GCF_032854445.1 of Liolophura sinensis. Taxonomy (NCBI): domain Eukaryota; kingdom Metazoa; phylum Mollusca; class Polyplacophora; order Chitonida; family Chitonidae; genus Liolophura; species Liolophura sinensis. Next base: position 58,120,755 of record NC_088300.1, read on the forward strand.
CTAAATGTATTGATTTACACGTCGATGTGTCTAGGAAAGCGGGTCACTTCACATACCCTGTGGGTGTTTTATAGGCCTTGTTACGTAAAACGTCTTATCTAATGTAAATGTGGGAAAATACGGACGTCAGACGATGGAGTTGATCTTAGTTTCAGAACATGACCCGATTACCCAATTTTGCCAACACCCAAGAAGGTGATGTTACCATCTGAATTTGTATTTCTCTGATACGCAGAGCTAATTACTAATATAATATTTGGATTGCATTTACTACATAGTATAATATAACAGATTCAATGTATATACGTGAGTATAAATGTCCCACATCCTCGTCAACTAACTACATGTGCCGAGCTGCACTTGTTTGTATGGTCCAGTTGTTTCATTCACAGAAATCTAAATCGATGCACCGGTGTCTACTTAAATCAGTCTACTACACAACTAACAGGTTCAATTGTTTGTTTTTCAAGAATCAATACTACTGTAATTCACTTAGCACATAAATCATACGTCTTTCGGTCAAAAAATAATCCCAAAAATCTGTTCACTGATCAATTCATAAATCTAAAGTTTTTGACAGTTGCTCACTTTCAACGTTGTTTTATGTCTGGCGTCTTAAAGATAAGATCTTACCTGTGTATGCAACACATACGCAAAGAGGTGAAGTTTGTTTTGCTGAAGCCGTAAACTGGTACATTGTCCTTTTACAGTTGCTGTTGTGATGTTGTGTGCAAAGATCGATCTTCCAACGACAGCGGAAGACACTGACAGGCTTCTATCTGTCGGGTTTATCCAAGGTAAACTCTCCATGCAATAGACAACACCATCAGAAAGCCGATCTACGTGTGGTTAGTGGAGAGTTTATGCCTTTCCAATTGGGTAGAGGAGGGTGACAGAGCCTAGTAAGATCGTGGGGGATTGAGATAGCTACATTTTGACAAAAACATTAATCGCACACAAGATCTATCGAAACGGCAGGAAATTTGGGACGTTTAGAACTTGTGGTTCAAGTTCTACTAACACTCTTTATTTTTTTCTTAATTGAAGCTAACGTAGATACACGGCGGTCATGCTCACACGACCTGTAAGTGAGCAAACACTTGACATAGTATATGACTCATTGCTGGAACATTCCTTTGTCAGACTGATTGTCTTTAACGGTTAATGGCATGCTGTCTGGAAATACTGTCATGTGGTTGATAACTGGGTGCGTATATTCGCTGTGATGCTTTTACTGTCACAGGTGCAAGCCGAGTCTGTATTGGTGACCTTCTCGCCCACTTCGGACGGCTGTGCCAGGCCCATAGAACGTGAAAAAACAACAGTCCAGACCAGTTACACAGATACCATAACACTGACCACCTACACAACACCGAGTCAAGTGCAAGCCTCGTGTTCCGTTCAGCCAAAGGTTAATGTAAGTTAGCCTATGCTCAGTGTGGGTGATTGAAATACATGACGTAACACTACTATAAAAACGGACCTCCATAAAAACCATGTATTCCTAACAGATAAAAGCCATGGATGGAGGTGATAGATGACCGCTGAAAAAAAAGAAGAAATGAAAAAAGAGAATTATAGTCCATTTTTCATTTCCAGGCAAAATGAGATGGACTGATTTCCTGGTCTGTTATACGACATTGTATCTGAGGCTGCATCCTTGACCTATCCTATAAACATGATGTAACCGGAGATGAAACGGGCGAAACATGCTGACCTCAGGCACTTTCAGAAGCCTTATTTGAAGCCAAGACATTTTTGTTTGGTACCTTAAATCCACAAAGAACGGAAACTGAAGATATATGGCGAGCTTAGTTGGTTTCTTGAAGATCAATCTGTACGCCGAACTCAATATGAAAGATAAGAGATGTCATGGTGTGTTAGCCATGATGAATACCCAGTTCATCTAAACCGAAAATAAATGTTTTGTAAGTAATTTTATACTTGGTACAACATTTGGCTCGGTACGTTGTGTGACATATAATGAGAAAACTATAAAAACACCATTTGTTTCAGAAAAGTTTTTTTTTTCAGAAAGATCAAATAATTATTATAGGGTGATTTCTCAGTTTGTTTTCTCACTCTCAACTCCGATATCCCGTGGCATCAATCAACTCTCAAGCTAACTTTTGTTTTAAAGCAGCGTTACAAACATTTTAGAAATGTTTCGTCACATTATTATAGTTATTAGGTATTACACTTTATGTACATACTACATATGATTTTACTGAAAAATTGGCTGAGAAATTGCAACCAGTAACAACAGAGCCACGCAATCAATTGCATGTAACATATGTCAACCGAACCATTCAAAAAGTTTCGAAACTGTTCTGATTAAAAAAGGCAAATCATATTAGTTGTATTCCTCGTCTTTTTGGGACTTGTTCAAAGAAGGAGTAGAGCACTCTGGGAAGTGAAAAGATAATGAATATAAGCTTTTAAATCCACCAGTTATTGATTTCTTTTCTTTTTTCTTAACCTTACAAGCGTATAGAGCCTTTCGATGATTTTAATTTTACAAAATCATCTGTTCCGTCACTATATAAATTAAAGTGGAAGCACATTTCAAGAGAAAAACATCACCGATTACCAAGTTCTAACGTACGAATCTACACATGACAATCTCTCAGATTATACTGAACTTCTCGTATTTCCAAACCTTTCTCTCGTTGCGAACCGAAGCCATAAACTTCAGTGGCATTTTTCTTTTAAGATTTTAAAGGACTTTTTCCGGTCCGAATACCTCTAAATATTTTTGGGAGGGAAAGTTTGTGTTTATGGTTAATTTTCAATGTCGCCTAGCGATTTTAGGTGTTAGCTTTGTTATTATATTGATCTAGATATTTTTTATTATTTCCTGGGACGGTTTTTACCTCTTATTGCTATACAACGGCGTTCTGGAGTCAATGTAGCAGGTCACAGACCAAGACAAACCATTCTACAGGTACTTTTCCAGGTACGTGCTCTTGTCAATTTACCTCAGGGTTTTATTCTAACTGTTCGCATAAATGCTCGAACAGTAGACCCCTCGCATGATGGCTGAGACCATTTTTGTTGAGTGTTCAATGTATACATGCCATTAACCCAGATACAAAACTTGGAATATCATTTGTCTATTTATTCCCACTTATGTATGCTATCGGTGTTAACATGATATCTTAATAGGCACCTCGTGTACCAAAAGGCCACATGTACAGATTGCCAATCTTGGTCACGACGCACTCCGGACTGCCCTAGTGGTCTATTAAATTAACTAAAGAAGTGAACTTGAGAAAGTAGTAAATAGTCGGCCTGTGCCATAATGGGCCAATGAAATATAAGGTCTCCCCTTATCTTAATCATCGGAATGATTTGCGGTCTTTCCATCGGGAGCTAAATGTTATCATCATGTTCTCTTTGACACATAATCAATAGTTAGCAACACATCATGGCTCGAACTCAAGTAACCTCAATTCCGCCTTCGTCACAACAGAGCTCTTATCAAAGAAGAACATGATAAAGTATGAGCCTCTCTGTAGAGTATTTCGATATTAAAGATGGAAGGTCTGGTTGGAATTCTCTTGTAGCTGCCTTACAAGTTCTTATGATATGCAATTATATATAGGCCAAACTATAAACATCCACATTTTATGTTTTGTTTTTAGTTTATCTTTCTTCAAAGAAAGAATAATACATACAACTTGTATTGTTATATTCATGTATAGTTAAAAAATCTCTTTTTCAGAACTTACATGAGTAAAAAGGAAATATTTTAATGTAGAATAAGCGAAATTACTTCGTTCTTTTTTCCAACTAATTACATATTGTCAGCACTTTTTTCCAGTAATTAGTATTTTCCCCAAATTTACGTCGTAATCTGTTGTAATGTTCTTTTGATATAATCACAGATAAAGCTTGAAAGCATTTCTTGGAAATCATTGTATTTTACGTGCACATAGCGCAGAAAGTCTCCCCTGAAATGTAGAAAGAAGTTTTTTAAAGTCAATACCTTTTCCACTGCTTGCAAATGTTGTAGTTTTTTCCTCCATTTAAATCCGATGGAGGACGATGGTCTGTAAATGTCAACCCTCCCGCACACTACATATCAACGATCTGCTATCACCCTGTTTCTTATTTAATCACTTCTTTTCTTTACAAATGATGCTATTTCATCCCAAAAAATACTCGCCATTATCGACGAACAGATCATTTGATAAAACTTTAACCTTACACTTCATAAGAATCTTTCTTTGTATCCTTTTAAAACTTTGAATCTAAAAATACGTTGTTCTTTTTTTCGGAATAAAGCTAAAGAAATCATATTGCAACAGTTCGTGCTGAGAAAACGTTCAGCCTGGCAGGCAGAAAGGTGTAATCTGTGTAAGTGGGCGAAGACGACATTCGATGCCATTGTAGACGAGCAAACGGCTTTTTCTTTGAAGTGACACTGAATCGCTTGATCATAGGTTCAGTCCACATTGTAGGTTATCTTTTTATCTCGACACGGTGGTCTGTCAGTATACAGTATGTAGGCCTACTTCCTTCAACTCTCAACAGGTAGGTTTGTTGGTAAGATCTCAGACATATACCGATGTACCTACGTCTGAACATCAGAAATGAGCGTCGTTGTCACTTTATCCCTTAAACAGTAATCACCTGAAGACAATCCGCTCAACACTACATTGGTAATCTATACCATTATTACTCAGCACAGCTAAAGTTAGCCGTGACACACGCTCCAGAAACACACATGTAATTGATACTGAATACAACATATAAAAATACAGCATACATGAGATACAGTAACAGGGTACCTTATTCTGAAAGCACAAGGAGTACATTGACACTTATACTGATTTAAGAACAATATTTAAGCACGGGCAAATGGAGACGGTTCAGCGTTATTGACTGGCAGAAAGATATGCTGGCGGACGTCCTTTCCCTGATCACCTGTGAAGGAAAAAGCTTTTCACGCAGTCGATGTTTACATCGCACAGAACGAGCTTGATCATTAGGGAACTTCTCCCATGTTGCCATTTAACGTCGAAGAGATGGACAACCTTCCGTATTGCAACTTTTGACGATATCAGCTAGGATTCTTAATGCAGTACTTTTGCGTTGATGTGCTATGTCTAGGGTTTTTTTAATAACAACTTTACCATATTTCATGAATGCACCAAGGGTAAATTTCAAAGAGGCTAAATCAGTCATGAAAAACGGTTTGTCTGATGTGGTATTTCTCTCATATAAAATGATAAAAACAATTTTTATGAATTTTAGACCAATCAACGGCAAGCTGACCTTTGTGTAAATCTTAACCAACTGTAAATAGAAGACCATTCATAATCAATGTTGATGCAAATTGGCTCACCGTATATCCTACAAACTGGTTACAAATGTCTTCTTTTTACAGATGCCATCATTGCTTTCAACGAGAATGGAATAAAATGTAACGTTTTCAAGAGAAAAAGTGGTGCGACATCCGACATGTGGCATCTGAGGTCCACTTGAAGACCTGCTCATTGTTGATAAGAAAAAAACAAAAATAACGTTTTTCATACTGTTTACAAGTTATCCTCACCCTTAAATAAGTACATGGACAAAAAGCAAGCAAAACCGTCAAGCTAACATGTTCAAATCCGTTATTTGCATAAAAGCAAGATGATATTTATACAGCGAGGCAAATGGACCAGGCGGTATGTTGCGTGACACCCTCCATATGATATGTGTATTTACAAACCATCTGCCATTAACAGCGAAGTTAAAGTTCACACTTAACATGGAAAGTAAAATAAAATAATAGACACATATTCGTTTTTGTCCTGATCGTAAGAAAATGACGTCTTGTAGGTGCCTGTGAAGTAAGAAATTGCTGGGGTTGGGGGTGGGGTTTGTTTTTTTTTGAGGGGGGGGGGGGGCTGAGTCCCTTATTTTTAAGCATTTACACGAACGGTTAGAATAAAACCCTCTGATTTGATGTGGCAAGAAGCCGGATTTCGCCTGTTACGTATGACCACTTGTCAACTATCACACATTCGTCGCAGCTGTGGTTTTACTCTGTAAGCTGTAGTCTTTTACATTATATTTTATAACGTCAGACGAAGACTAAGTTGTACACACTAAACCGTACAGACTACACCCCGATCGACTAAGGAACTTAGTGTAAGTAATTAAGTGTCGTCTATAAAAAGATGCATGCCGTGTGAGGCTGGCAATATTTGAAGGATAAAGTAAGCATCGTGACAGACTTCCAACGGCCATCGCAAAAGTATCTATTGTACTAATTTAAACTTTGAGGGCGTCTGCTTTTAATTTTGCAAGGATTGTCGGCGCACAGCGCTTGGGAAATACACTCTCAGGTTCTGATTTTATCCTGCCTGCGTGTTCATCAGAAGGATGAACTGACTGAAGTTATATTGCGTGATTTTTTTAAATCTTTTTTTGTCCACGCATGCGTGTTTTACTTCTGTGCATGAACTGGCTTGGCCTCTGCATGTTTCTAGTTTACCTGCGTAATGCTTTGCTCTAATATTGTTATTTATGTATCTGCAAACTTTATATAGTGTTGTCATCCTCATTGTTGTTTTATTTTTGCGTGAATCATTGTAATAATTTGAACATCAAACATTTTGCATGTGTTTGTCAAACCGCGAATAGTTTTAAGCGTTTGATCAACATATCTAATTTATTAATACACCGCAAAAAACACTTATATTGCATTGTGTAAGAATGTTCGCCTAGTATCTGTACAAACTGTCTTCATCGAGGCCCGGACAGAGGATTCAGATCACGTGTGAGGCACGTGTCCAGCCCCGAGTTCTTGTCGCCTGTCAAGTTCAGTGTGAAGGACCCTCGACTGCGTCAAGATAGGAGAAAAATCATTATTTGTCTTCCTTGTCTTAAAATCTGTCATTGTTTTAACACATACTCTTTGTACTTCCTGTCTTTCAACTTCCGATGAACAGATTACGTTTGAGGGCAACACTCTCAAAAGATCTACAATTCCACGCACAAAATTCTTGTTGTGACCTGGTTTTGCATCAGTCATATGCTAGCTGGTTAAAATCACTAAAAACATTCGTCTGAAGACAGCTCGTCCAGATAAAATATTCAATGGGGTAACCAAAAACCATGCACCCAGTCATGCTATAACAATGTCGTTGTTCATTTATCTATTTATTTGATTAGTGTTTTACGCCATACTAAAGAATATTTCACTTATACAACGGCGGCCATCATTATATTGGGAGCTAACTGGACAGAGCCCAGGGGAAACCCAAACACATTCGCAGGCTGCTGGCAGACCTTCCCACGTACGGCTGCAGAGGAAGACAGTATGAACTCAAAGCAACACATTGGTGGGAGGCTCCTGGGTCATTGCGCAGCACTGGCGTGCTAACTCCCTCGGCCACGGAGGACCACTGTGTAGTTCTTTAGTCATCCTACAAACCAATCACTTAATATAGTAAAGTGTGAATGAATTTACTAAGTAACCACCAGGCCTATCTACAGCACGGCAATAAATTAAACGGAAAACGTACATGTAAGCACTGATGTGTGTGTTAATGAGCTGGTCCACAGATAATCTCAGACGACGACAATGTGCACCTCCTCGAGTAAACTCCTCAACACGTCGTTATAATGTCAAGTGTTCAAGATGCCGATTCTTCACCGCTCCAATGAATTATCCAACCACACCGTTCATGTCAGAAGGTCAACCCAGTCCTCTTTTGGTCCAGTACAAGAAAAACTAGGGTATTGCTTACAAACCAATCACAAAACCAGAAAGCAGGGCGGACAACCTAAAAATCCAGACAGTTAGTACGTGCAATAAATCACTGGTGTAAAGGAGAGATCGATCAATGCATTTCTGCCTGGATCCAGGATATAGGGTATTACGACCGCCAGCAACTGACACTCCGCTGATCTCATGTCAGGTAATATTCGGTGCACTCGGGGAGCCTCAGGTCTTCTCGTTCTCTAACTCACGGGGTATGAAATATTCATATGGCCTAATCAATGTTTGTGAGAGCATGGTATATCTTGTTAGATTCAGCGTTACCCCCAAGGAGATGACCTTCAGCGGGTCTGGCGCTCCTCCCTGAGCACCCACGGGAATAGAGTGCTTGGCTTTACATGGGTGCAAACACTATGTTGTAGTTCAGGTGTGGGTAGAGGGGTGCTAGATAGCACTTAACTATTTATTGTGAGTTTGATAGCCTAACTCCCGAAGGGATGTATTGTGTTTGAATATTACAGGTTGTAGTTCTCGTCTGGCTTCATAAAACACACAAAATTCTAAATCTGTGAGACAATATTGTCAGACAACCACTACAAAAAGAATGTTTGTTTTTTCTCTTCTTGCACTTTTCATTTCAAGCCTTAATGCATAGCGTCAAAAGCGCTGAAATAAGTTTTGTAATGTGATTGAAATCATTCAGATGAAATTCAAGCAGAATCTAGATAAAAATAAGTTTTTATCTTTAAATAAAAAATGAAATAATTTTTTTAAATGGACAACCTTATCGTGCAGACAGTTCATTAAAAAGGTTTTTCGCTATTTTCTTTGAAACATGGGTAGAATGTCATGTGTGTATAATGTCAGCGTGGGAGATGTTTCCTGATGATCAAGTCCTATCACTCCAATTATACTGCGAATCAGTACGATGCAAACTTCGTCTGCATGAAACGTTTTCTCCTGCACAAGTCACCGGGGAAAAGACGCCCTCCTGCACATCTCTCAACCAGTCAGTAACGCTGGCCTGTCCTGGAATTCATTTGCCGGTGCTTAGATATTGTCCTTAATGCAGTGTAACTGTCAAAGCACTACAGGTCCATCTGGCATCATTACGTTTGATATGTAGTAATAAAGCATCTCCTGGGTGCTACAAGTGTATCTGGTATCATTACGTTTGATATGTAGTGATAAAGCATCTCCAGGGTACTACAAGTCCATCTGACATCATTACGTTTGATATGTAGTAATAAAGCATCTAATGGGCACTACAAGTCCATCTGGCATCATTACGTTTGATATGTACTGATAAAGCATCTCCAGGGTACTACAAGTCCATCTGGCATCATTACGTTTGATATGTAGTGATAAAGCCTCTCCTGGGTACTACAGGTCCATCTGGCATCATTACGTTTGATATGTAGTAATAAAGCATCTCCTGGGTGCTACAAGTGCATCTGGTATCATTACGTTTGATATGTAGTGATAAAGCATCTCCAGGGTACTACAAGTCAATCTGGCATCATTACGTTTGATATGTAGTAATAAAGCATCTAATGGGTACTACAAGTCCATCTGGCATCATTACGTTTGGTATGTAGTAATAAAGCATCTCCTGGGTACTACAAGTCCATCTGGCATCATTACGTTTGATATGTAGTGATAAAGCATTTCCTGGGTGCTGTGTATTTCTTTTTTCAGACTTACGTTGATTCAGTCTTAATTCCGTGTTTATTTCTGGGGTTTCATTACCATTTTACGCTATGATCCACACTGGTTAAATGTCAATCTTCTTCCATGTTTTACTTCAATGTTTCTCGTTTTCTAATCACCCGTGCAAGTATATACATACCTAAGGGTTTATTTACAAGTCTTTACCTGGTGTGGATAAAAACAAAACACTCACAAGCACCGTGTTCCAAAATGAAAGCAATTACAGTCGGCAAAGACGGTGCTATCCTCAAATTCAGCTGCTCGGGTATCAACAGTGCTTACTTCCTTAGGTAGGTAATACGTAAATGAATTGAAATGAAGGTTGTCAATTACGTTTCGTCAAAACCCTCAGAAAATAATACATCATACATTCTTAACCCGGTGGCACGAACTGATTCAGTGAACTCTTTTCAAACTTTTGACCGAAGCCGAATTAAAGTTTGCACATTATTCCTTTGTATAAAGGGGACAAATTCATCTGAATTCTTAAGCTTAGACCTTACCAAAAAATTCCTGCCCCGATTTTGGTAAATATTTTCAGTAAAAATAACATCTTATAGGGGGTCAAGCAGGAAACGGGCTAAACTCAGATATAACTACAACATTTGTAGGCAGCAAGTCGTTAAACAAAAAGTCATTACGGATAAAATGGGTGTCCAGATACGCAGATCGTACGCGTAATGTCAGTCACATTGTTTGCGTAGATTTTGTTGGACGGGTGTTATAGGACTTGCGTTGCTGTCTCCGAGAGGGTTCCACTGATAAAGTTTAAGTTCCAATGTGCAGCCTCATAAAGCGAGACGAACTGGACATCTTCCGCGACTCCAAAAATAAAATAAAACGCTGAACCTGCCTTCGAGCCAGGAATTGCATTTTTTCCTTTGTGTGGAGTTAAGAGGGTATATAGATGTACTACGCGATATCTCATAGTGGTGGTCAACAATAAAGTGATGAGGTTCGATTGAAAATGGTATAAGTTCCAGTCTGCAACCTGGCAGAATGAGACAGCCTGGATGGCTTCTTCGGTTCAAATAAAGAAACGTCGGCTATTTGTTTGAGACAAGGACAACAAAAACTGCACGTTTACCTTTGAATCGAGTTAAGGGGATCTGTGTATAAACCAGGCAAAATCTCATAGTGATGGCAAAGAATAAAATCACTCTCGGTACTGTGATGTTTTATGAAGATCTGAGCAGCTGAACATTCATGGTTGCGTTTGTCCTGTTGTCTGGTTATTATAATCCTCACCCCTGCGCTTAGCAGCAACAAGTAATCTCGTGCGACTGTCAACAGAGCTTTGTGACAGCACTGCTCAGTGCACATACCACTAAAGTGCAGGGCGATTCCCCATCTGATGCAAGGTAGCCTGTTTTACTACCGACTAAGTACTCACAACCAGGAAGGTATTACAAAATGTCTTTGTTCCCGGAAGTATGGTTATGAAACCATCTTCCCACATTCTGCAGGCACTGGCCTTAGGTATCACCACAAAGAGACAATGTCTCCAAATCTTGATTTAAATCTTTTAAAAAACAAAACCGAGGGCAATTTAAAATTTTGTGACCAGGGGAGCATGCATTTTATCGTAATGAACTTGTCTCAAATAGTAACTTGGCTTCCAGCCTTGGCTAATACGGGCCTCTTATGCGAGAAAAAATAGTCTGAAACACAGACGTGTACATTGTACTTCGAGGACCTTTACGGACGAATTTAGAGGAGTGAAAAGAAAGTATTCATATCAAGAAAATTTCTCACTTCAAATTTAAGAAAAACACAGATTTAAGAAAAACACACCATCGCACGCTGGCGTATTATTATTTCTGGCTTCATGAAAAACTTGAAACAGTGTTCTTTCAATTAGCAGTATTATTGCAAGGTACATTTGTACTTGCAATAATACTGCTAATTGTTAAACTAACTAGCTTTTGTGGAAAATGAGTTTACGGTTAACACATTTCCCGCTGCTGACAACAGCCACATTTCCCACAGTTGTATTTGTCAACTTTGCCCTTTCTTAACATCAATCTGGCTTCATTCCTGGTTTATATAGTACAGAAATACACTGGAACGTTTGGTTATCAACTTTGCTTTTTTCTTAACACCAATCTGCTACCCAACAGAATGAGACAGTCTAAATAAACGCTAATAAAACGTCACAATCTTCTAGTGTATCAGCTTTTGGTGATAAGAGATATACAGCCTTACTGAACTGTTTGCACGACAATGCATTGAATGTTATATTTTTGCACGTTTTACAAATACAGTCTAGTTGCATGTCCCTCTAAATTCCCATTGAATTTCATCAGAACGAGTTCAGTCATAATGCAACACCAATTTGCTTGTGGTTCTGGTTGTGTTTAAACTTGACGTGGAAAGTGAAAGGGAAAATGACAAATATTCGTTTTTGTATTGGTTGTCAGACAACGTCTAACAGATTAAGAATTGTGTGTATTAAGAAGTCAGACAAAGACAATAACCTGTAATATTCAGACACACTATACCTTTCAGGAAATGGGCTATGAAACTCGCAATAAATAATTAAGTGCTATCTAGCACCCCTCTACCCACACCTAAACTATAACATGGTGTCTGCACCCATGTAAAGCCAAGCACTCTATTCCCCTGGGTGCTCAGGGAGGAGCGCCAGACCCGCTGAAGGTCATCTCCTTGGGGGTAACGCTGAATCTAACAAGATATACCATGCTCTCACAAACATTGATTAGGCCATATGAATATTTCATACTCCGTGAGTTAGAGAACGAGAAGACCTGAGGCTCCCCGAGTGCACCGAATATTACCTGACATGAGATCAGCGGAGTGTCAGTTGCTGGCGATCGTAATACCCCATATTCTTGATCCAGGCAGAAATGCATTGATCGATCTCTCCTTTACCCCAGTGATTTATTGCACGTACAAACTGTCTGGATTTTTAGGTTGTCCGCCCTGCTTTTTAGTTCTTGTGAGCGGTACCTTAATTGTTCTTGTACTAGGCCAAAAGAGGACTGGGTTGACCTTCTGGCAAGTACAGTGTGGTTGGATAATTCATTGGTGACATAAAGAATCGGCATCCTGAACACTTGACATTATAACGACCTGTTGGTGTCGTTGTTATATGTAGACCAGTTCATTAATACACAAACCTGTGACTGTTTTATGTTCAATTTATCGCTATGGTCTTACTTAATACATTAGTTCATACTTTACCAGATTATGTGACTGGTTTCTCGGAGAACTAAATAGCTGTATATGTATAGCATGGCTAGATGCATGATTTGTTTTTTCCTCCATGTATGCTTTAGGTAGAAGACCTCGTTTCAGACGCCTATGTTTTGGTGCTTTCACAACGCGCTGGAAAGGTCTATTATTAACAAACACCAAAGATGGTGCAAAACTAGTTTACAGAAGGGACTGGACAGCTAGACTTGTAGACCTTAAACATGAGATGTCAGTCGCAAGTTAAAATATTTCAGAATTTTGTCTTTTTTTGGATAGAACTGAAAACTCTTGGCCAGAGTTACTCCCCCCTCCGGAGGTTAAGATAACAAAATGCCATGACTTCACTTCCAGCAAACACAGCTAAAAGAATGGTCACGCTAGGTTGATTTTTTCATATGTTGTAGAGAAAAGTGCAAGGTGCATGTGACGGTATGGCACTGTACCACGCGAAAGTTAGAGGATACATCTTTTGAAGTTGAAGTTGACAAATTTACTATATAATAGTACGGAAAATCAATTCGTTCGTGTAACCTTCACTCCAGCTCTTAGCAGTCCTCTGTTAAATAGCGCGACATGTCAACAGACCTGCAAAACAGCTTGTAGTATACACTCTCTCGTGGAAGTATAGTCATGAAATCATCTCCCGTTCTGCATGTATTGGTCTTTGTGACCTCCACTATGAGATACTGCCTCACACTCTGTCAACTCGACGGAAAAGCGGGAAACATACTAGATGTCTGAAATAATTGGAAACTTGTTGTATATCTGGCATAATCTTTTATCTAAGCCATTATTAATCGGGTATAAGCATCCACAATATGTTTTCATCGCCTTCACGACCTTCAAAAGCTCGGAATCATCCGTCTGTTACCGTTACCTCAGACAGAAGAGGATAATGCAGTTTCTCGAATCCCTGGTTCTGAGGAATAGTCGACTTTTTCATTTGAGCCCACCTAACCGTCGTAATTACCTGACTGTGTCAGACTGCAAATCGAAGCCTTTATCATGTGAGTCGTTTCCCCTCCGGTAAACTCCAGGCCAACCAAGGCTTCATAAAAAATGTACCTGGAATCACATGCAATAAATCAGGAAGATGAAACCCATTTAATGGGGAAATAATTCTATGCATCATACGTGACATTCATGGGAAAATGATGCATCAAGTTTAATTAATTTTGTCTAAACAACCATGAATTGGGAATGACCAATAAGAGTATGGCCTTTTTCTATTACCTTCACAATATCTAAGTTTGTAGACCATGTTCAGTCAAATACAATTTCCGACACCTCGTGGGTGGAAAATTGACCATGTTCGCTCAGATGCAACCGTTGGCATCTAAACACACCCATCCTTTCTCCACAGATGAACATATGACATACAGTGCTTATGAATAATGGTGAGTTCTGCATGCAATAAAATTATACCCCACCTGTCTGACTTTCGGTATTCAAAGGTTATGGGAACTGGTCGCATTGCTCACTTTTTATTTCACAGGTAAAAGGTCAGATTTTTGAGAAATTTCCTGAATTAAGGGTATGTTAAAACTGCGTTCGATCCTACGGTCTTATTTTACAAGAGCTAGTGAAGAATGTGTGTCGTTTAAGCTTATTTTCTGACAACTAATGAACGTGTCTTTGCGTATTCTCTATTTGCCACATAAGGCATCTTATCAAAGCAGAACATCTTGAAATATGTATCCCAGCATAGTACACTTCAAGATTTAAGACCATACTGGAATTCTTGTGTAGATGACTTGCAATTTGTTGTGATAACATCTCACATATGTCAGAATGTAAACAATAGTGCAAGGATATTGTTGAAAAAGCTTTCTCAAGCACTTAGAGAAGTAAAGCGAAAATATTTAAATCTAACAAATATTTAAACCTAAAAGGTAAAAGAAATCGTTTGGCATTTTTTTGCAGGTCTTGGCGTATGGTTCTATGGTTAGGATATTTTTCTACATTGAGGTAATTTACTCGTATAATGTATATCTCTAATACTTAACCACGGGACCGGTAGATCCAGGATCAATCCTTGATCGAGTCACACCAAAGACTTTAAAAGAGGAAGTTGTAACTTCCTCGCTTGGCGTTCAGCATGAAGGGGATAGTGCAACGACTGGTTGACCCGTATCAGTATAATGGCTCGGGCGGGGCGGCTTACTTGCCTTCGGTAAGTCGTCTCAGTGAAGCAGCACTAAATAAAAGAGCGGTGGAAATCCGTCCTGCATCAAGGAGGCACATTACACGTACATGCACCCTAATGATTCCTTCGTCGTCATATGACTGAAAAATTGTTGAGTACGACGTTAAACCCCAAGCACTCAAGCACTCACTCTTAACCACAACTTATACTTGAAATCTTTTTCAAGGAATTCCTAATGTGACTACATGAGACAAACAGTGTTTCTTAAAATACTGAAAAAATTGCTTCTGCAGAAAAGGTTATTCCTGTTAATACGTTTTCGCGCTGTTCACAATTGCTACAGTTCTGTTTAAGTCACACCAATCTGTCTGTGGACCATGAACAATAAATGTCATCCCACCCACGCGCCACAATATCAACAATCCGATTTTAGTCTTTTTCTTGTTAAATCGCTTTATCTCCCCATATATTATGCTATTTATACTCAAAGATTTCATCATAATCGTCAAAACAATTATTTGATGAAAATCTAAGTTTATACTTCAAAAGAACTGATCCTCTTGCATTAGATCTGATCTAAATGTACGTCTCTATAGGGAACGCGGTAATAGACAGCAATAATGTGTAGAATCTTGGTAGGATTCCGTTAAATTGAAATATTGTAATTTGTGTATTTTTAAACATGCACACATACTGGCTTCCTCTCTGGTCGTATGTGAAAAGGTCTGAGAGCAACACACGGCTACCTAGTTATAACCGTCTATGATTTTCCACAACGGACTGTGTATCTTAATACGCCAATTCGATGTATTGCTGAACAACTGTTACAAACATTGTCATGTCTCAAGCTGTTCTGTACAGAGACAGATGCCGATAACAATTCGCAGACTGCTTGGAAGCCGTGAAACTAATTA
This sequence comes from Liolophura sinensis, assembly GCF_032854445.1. Lineage (NCBI taxonomy): Eukaryota > Metazoa > Mollusca > Polyplacophora > Chitonida > Chitonidae > Liolophura > Liolophura sinensis. The sequence continues at coordinate 58,136,458 of NC_088300.1, forward strand.
AAAGGCAGTTCTATGTTTTTGCACCCTTTTCTCTGTGTATGCAGCAACAGAGACTGTCAAGAACATGAGTCGGTGTATAACAAGGACTCAACGGGCATAACGCGATGACCTTTAGACAAGTACAGTGTAGTTGGATAATTCAGCCTTGTCTTGAACACTTGACATTGCAACGACGTGTTGAGGAGCTTACTCGTGGAGCTACACATTGTCATCGTCTGCGATTATATGTGGACTAGCTCATTAACACACACGTCAGTGCTTACATGTACGTTTTCCGTTTAATTTATTGCCGTGCTGTAGATAGGCCTGGCGTTTACTTATCAAATTAGTTTGTACTTTACTAGATTAAGTAACTGATTTCTCCGGTGATTAAATAATCATATAGGTTCAGTGTCCACACTGAATATTTAGAAGAACATTTGCATTTGAGGTGAATGCTTATTGGTGGTTTCACAAATTGACCGACATGGTCTATTAGCAGATAACTAGGAATCTAGATCTATTAACATTATTGCCATTAAACATGAGATGTCGGTAGGAGAATACAGGAGAGAGATGTGGTATATTACGCTGTCAGACAGGAAGTAGAAAGTGGATGCGTGTAAAAAGTGCAGGCTTTTTGACGGGAAAAATAAATAATGATTCCTCTCCTGTCTTGTCGAAATAGCGGGCCCTTTACAATGAAATAGCATGGGATGTTACATTATTTAATGAATTACTCGAATTTCTCATTAATAACATCTATGTGAAATTCGGGGATACCATTTACCAACAGTGCATAGGTATTCCAATAGGTACCAATTGTGCGCCTCTTTTCGCAGACCTATACCTGTTTTCATATGAATACGACTATAAGCAGAAATTACTTAAAAGTAATATCTTTAAAGCTGGATCCTTTTCATTTACCAAGCGGTATGTTGATGATCTACTGGCGTTAAATAACCCTCATATTGCTGAAGCGGTGAAGGGAATCTATCCGCCTTCATTGGATTTAAAGGAGACAACAGATAGTCCTGATGATACATCTTATTTGGATCTATATCTGTATCAAGACGAACAAGGTCTCCTTTCACGCCGCCTTTACAACAAAAGGGATAATTTCAATTTTGATATTGTAAATTATCCTTATTTAGATAGCAATATACCAAAGGGTCCTGCATATGGCGTATACATATCTCGCCTTGTAGCATTTGTCAGATCTTGCGTTAATTGTGATGACTTTAATCTGCGTCACAAGTTGCTAGTTCAAAAACTAGTTTGTCAAGGATACTCCATCAAACCCCTTCATTCTAAGTTTCTCAAATTTTACAATGAGTATAACACTCTCGTTGGCAGGTATGGAAAGAGCGTTCAGTATCTGATTGCCCAGTGTAACCGTCTATTTTGTATGTCATGTGTAACATCATAGATGGCGCCTCTTGTAGTATGAGATCTTTACATATTAACGGGAAAGACGTAATCGTCCGTTACTTTTGAATCACAATCTGATCGGTTAGTGTCTGTAATGCTCGTCATTTTCAAACTGTATCTAATACTGCTTAACCAGAGGCTAAGGGCCGTAAAGGTAGCTATGCTCATTACATCAACATGATGCCTTTATGAACAGTTGTTATCAAAGTGCGAATGAGATACTTGTTTAATTGTTATTTGACATGGAACTCATTCACGAACTACGGATTTGAACTTTAATATGGAATTCATGCCTAGAATATCCACTGTCTGCCCGGCATCATTGAAAACTGATGACCGCTTCTTGTGTGTTACCGGCTTTATTTCTTATTTGTATAATTTCTTACATACCTTGTCTTTGGGAGCTAGTGTTAAACATTGTTTTGATGATGGATCTTGCGATTATCGACTTGGAACGCCTTTTACGGACTACGAATGGTATATGAATGCCGGACATGACGCTTATATTTACACTGAAATAGCTGACGGGCTCTGTCTGGTAAACCGGTGTCGACGAAGACAGTTTGTGTGAGTCTTAGGTGAATGTTGTCACATAATCCACGTGTTTTTTTTCTTATTTAAAAAAATGAGACATTTACACCAGGGACTGGAACAGAACTCTGAGGACATCCCATGCAAAATACAAGTACTAAAAGTTGTCAGAAGAATAAAAGTACTGTCATGATAAACGATTTACCTGCAAAAGTTTCATGAAGGGATGATAGCCATGTACAGATGACAGTACTCCGAACTCTAGTAGTTACATCGTTCTCCGCGTAAGGCCAGACATCCTATTGTCAACAGTTAAATTGAGAAACTCCCCTGGCTTGGCGCTCAGCTAAAGTGATGATGTGTATTTCTGCATGCTGTCAGTATGCCGTCACTGATGTGTCTGCTGATTTCGAAATGATGGCGCAGTAAAGCAGCATTATAAATGTAAGGACATCTGCGTAATATTGCCAAAATATTTTTGAAAGCCGCGGTAAACTGGAATAAAACAAACATATACACAATATCTTAACCGCCGTGATATACGCTCGCGAAATATATAACTGACACCATAGTAGTTACTTCACGCCTTCAGTAGATTAATGCAACACTTTTGCGCCACGGCCGACATTGCAGTCACTCATTGAAGCAGCACTAAATAAAAGAGCGGTGGAAATCTGTCCTGCAACATTACATGCACTCTAAGGACTTCTTCGTCGTCATAGGGCTGAAAAATTGTTAAGTACGACGTTAAACCCCAAGCACCCACTAACTCAAATTGTTCAGAGCGGGGGTAAACGCGAAGAAAAACAAACCAAAACAGTGGTCATGTGAGTTAAATGTTCACCGGTGTGGCTTGCGAAAGACAAGCTTATCTACGCTGATAATACCAGCAGTAATACCTGACCTTGCTCATCCTAGTTAGAGAAAGTATGGTTATACATTCCCACTAATGGTATGAAGCTGATGATCATGATGATTTGTTTTGACGGCGGCTCCAGTCTAGCGAAACTGCTAATGGTATGAGCGTTGAACCTGACATGTTACTTATTAAAAATGTTGTGCGTGTTTAGAGTCTTTAGCAGACTGTGGCTTGGTTGATGGGTTCTACTCCGTTGCATGTCGGAAAAAAATGAAGAGTTATTCGTTCTTTCTCTGCATTATTGAACGACTAATTAAAGCTAAGACTCTCAAACACGGTATTTATCACACTATCCTTCATGTGAATCCACACTGTGTAATATATATGTCTCCAGACGATGACAGGTGCAGCCAAACTGATTATAACAACGGTGTACAGTGAGTCAAACACAGTTTGCGGAGTTCGGATACTGTCAAAGCGTTATTATCATTATCATTCATGATAATTGTGATATTTTGATGCTTACTATTGACTAGAAAACGAAGAGATGTCAGGCCTGAAGTACTTCATGGGTACAAAGAGATGTCAAACCTGAAGTACTTCATGGGTACAAAGAGATGTCAAGCCTGAAGTACTTCATGGGCACAAAGAAATGTCAAGCCTGAAGCACTTCATGGGTACAAAGAGATGTTAAGTCAGAAGTATTTCATTGGTGCAAAGAGATATCCAGTCAGAAGTACTTCATTTGTGCAGACAAAGAGATATCAAGTTAGAAGTACTTCATGGGTACAAAAAGATGCCAAGTCAGAAGTACTTCATAGGTGTAAAGAGATGCCAAGTCAGAAGTACTTCATGGGTGCAAACAAAGAGATGCCAAGTCAGAAGTACTTCATGGGTGCAAACAAAGAGATATCAAGTCAGAAGTACTTCATGGGTACAAAGAGATGTCAAGCCTGGAGTACTTCATTGGTGCAAAGAGATATCAAGTCAGAAGTACTTCATGGGTATAAAAAAATGTCAAGCCTGAAGTATTTCATGGGTACAAAAAGATGTCAAGCCTGAAGTACTTCATGGGTACAAAGAGATGTCAAGCCTGGAGTACTTCATGGGTACAAAGAGATGTCAAGTCAGAAGTACTTCATGGTTACAAAGAGATGTCAAGCCTGAAGTACTTCTTGGGTACAAAGAGATGTCAAGCCTGAAGTACTTCATGGGTACAAAGAGATGTCAAGCCAGAAGTGCTTCATGGGTACAAAGAGATGTCAAGCCTGAAGTACTTCATGGGTACAAAGAGATGTCAAGTCAGAAATACTTCATGGGTACAAAGAGATGTCAAGCCAGAAGTGCTTCATGGTTACAAAGAGATGTCAAGCCTGAAGTACTTCATGGGTACAAAGAGATGTCAAGCCAGAAGTACTTCATGTGTGCAAAGGGATGTCAAGCCTGAAGTACTTCATGGGTTTAAAGAGATGTCAAGCCAGAAGTGCTTCATGGGTACAAAGAGATGTCAAGCCTGAAGTACTTCATGGGTACAAGAGATGTCAAGCCTGAAGTACTTCATGGGTACAAAGAGATGTCAAGCCTGAAGTACTTCATGGGTACAAAGAGATGTCAAGCCTGAAGCACTTCATGGGTACAAGAGATGTCAAGTCAGAAGTACTTCATGGTTACAAAGAGAAACAAACAGATGTCAAGTTAGAAGTGCTTCATGGGTACAAATCAAGTCAGAAGTACTTCATAGTTACAAAAAGAAACCAACAGATGTCCAGTTACAAGTACTTTATGGGTACAAAGAGAAAAACAGATGTACAATCAGAAGTGCTTTATGGGTACAAAGAGAAACAAACAAAATTTCAAGTCACAAGTACTTCATGGATACTGATTAGCTGGTTTATCTTTGTGGACTAGAGCTTTAAATGTTGTGAATGGGACATGTTATAAGACAGACATCCCTAGTGAGTTAATCGGGGAAAATCTAACAGATCTGAGATGTACATGTTACGGAGCTAACACAAATGGGACTATCAAAATCGACCGTTAATTACCACAATTAAATATAATTGTATAATTGTATTGCATAAAATTGTTTCTACCGAATGTTAGTATCTTGGTAAGTAATGAAGAATTCTTCTGGGGAGGATTCAAAGATGGGTTATGTAACTGTAATTCTTACGCCAGCTAATTTCATTTTCCTGTCAATCTGATTCCACATGTCGACAGAACTTAAAAAAAAACAAACAGTCACGGCCTCCAGGCTACATGCACATACCGCTATAGTTCAGGGTTGGGTCCTTGATGCGCAAATATCCCAATACAAAGCAGCCTGTTCTAAAATCACCCACAACCAGGAAGGTATTACAAAATGGTTTCGCTCCCGGAAGTATGGTAAAGAACCATTTTCTCGTGTTTTGTATGTATTGACATTTGTGGCCGCCATTATGAGATAATGCTTAGTTCACTCACAACCAGTTAACTCGATTAATAGAGGAAAACGCATTTTCTGCAATCCTTGGTTTGACGGAAAGCTGACTTCGTTATCTGACTCCAGTCAGCCAGATAATCTCATTCTGTCAAACTGCGCCTCGGACCCCACATCAATTCAGCCTGGAAATCTGGAATCCTCTCGTTGGAAAAAAATGAGTTTAACAAAACCTTGACGGACAATATTACCTGCATAAAATTACTTGCAAAGTCTTTGGAATTTGAGACCAATTTAGACCGAATTGACTTCCAAACGAGATATTTGTCATTTCTTGGAAACGCCAGTATGTGAATTTCAGTATATTTATATGTATAAGCGAATGACAAATGAGAATGGACTTTTTTCATACTATAACATTTTTCGGTCATCTTTACGATGCCAAGGTTTGTATAGTATGTCCAGATCTGTACAATTCACAACTCGAGAACGTGTATTGTTGAGCTAGGCCTAGAGTGTTTATCAATAACAGTGAGCCGCAAATGCAATCAAATCATAGTCCATCCGTCTGATTATCGGGATTCAACAACAACGCCTCAGGGAACTGATCCCAGCAGACGACAGTAAACATATTCACAATGCGTCAGTCGTCAAGCTTACTGACGGAGGGAAAAAAGGCTCCGGGAAATCCTAATGCCTCACGAAGTATTAGACAAAATACTGACCTAAAGCTGTAATCGAACCTTTGACCGCATTGCCCCGTGAACCGTCACAAATCCTCTATTTCAGATAGACCAGTGACAATTTAAGACTGCCTCCTCACACCTTGAGTACTAATACCGTATTATTCACGTCATCATATACATAGTACTGAAAACGTCAATCAACATCATTTGCAGAGATTATGTTATGAAAATTAGATTAGATTATGTTTAAAAATGAAAATAACGAATATTCTTTGAAGTAATTTAATTACATGAGAGGTTTCCGTCCTGGTCTGTCCGACTTTTTAAGCTTTAGTCTCATTTTGTCCTACACGTGTAGTGCGGACTTATTGAGCTTTGGTCTCATTTTGTCCTACGCGTGTAGTGCAGGCTTGTTGAGTACCATGAGACAGTGACAACTATCGTATCAGCTTGAAGTTTCATTTTTTCCTTGACACAATTTAAAAGTGTGCAGGACTGGCGTCGTAAATCGATTTCCAGTGTGTCTTGTACACATGTAAAAACATTGATATGAACTCGACGGCAGTGGTGCCACACTCCTGTACAATACACCAGGAAGCTTTTGCCCCCTCCGACCCAAAAGCTACGTCGACGTGGTTAGATTGGATTATGGAAAGAACACTGCTCAAGGGGAAGTTTGGTAATGGGCCTCGGTAATGGTCTTATTCCGATGAGATTATACCGGAGAATAAGATTGACAGGCAAGCTGTGCCCATCTCTCTCACAACAACCAGTATAGTCCTTCACAGCGGAACACATTCGAGACACTAAAGACCACGGGATTGCTTTAAAGCGCTCTCAAAATGCTAATAATTTTTCGTAAAGGTCATGTGTCAAGTGCATTGTCTTTCGTAAGTATGAAGACCTTTTTATAATAATTGAGAAACAACTACTGGCTTGCGGGTAAATTTACCACGCCGGAGGTTTAAGGGCAGCGTGTGTTCAAGTATGCTTTAGACATGCACAAGATAGGATAAGCCTGTATTAACGAAGGCAATTGCCTCTTATACATACAAAAACCACACAGGAAGCATGGTATTATATGTCCACCTTTTTTATCGACATCCTTTCGTTGGTTTCTGTTTGTTTGACAAGCTATTAGATCAATTATTTCCACTAAGAATATTCGTTACATTTTTATCAGTCAGAATCACAATGTATATTGGGCAATTACGTCTTGGGACTTAATTAATAAATGGGCTGGTGACAGAGTCACCGAGAGGAATCGCAACAGTAGATGGAAATTGATGCTGATTGTCTTTTAGTGAGACTCCATCGAAGCGTGAGACATCTACGGGGCGTATAACTCATTATCACTCCAGTTTAATCAAGCCGGGACATGTTTTTTAACAATATTTCAAGGTTTGGTTGTAGTCCTTTTACGATCAAACTTTCATTTGTACAGAACGTTCTCGCTAATATTGTGTTCTCGTGTGACCTAATATTTATGGATAGAGGAATCCGTGAATAATGGTTGTACATGCTTGTCCAGACAACTGCTACAGTAACGACATCAAAGAAACAGGAAAGCAGTTGAAGATAGCGACAAAACATATCTGTTGCAGTAAACACTGATGAATGCGGTTAGTAACCCAGTCATACAGATACATTTATTCAAAGAAAGAGTGCAGCGTTTGTTTGTTTTTTATTTGTTTATACTGAAGGACAATCCTGCAGGTTTTCTTGTTTTCGGTTACGATATTTCCCAATGTATCATCATTGTAAGATGAAACTTTTATTTTTTATCATTCCTTGCGTACTAAATAAACTGAGCAAAAACAAACAGGTTACAAAATATTTAACGGAAGGAAAGAGATAATAATGTAACATTTATTTGGTTCTAAGATCAATAGTTTTCAATAGTTAACAATAGTTTTTCATTGTGTTATGTCTTTGTAAATTTGTTCTGTTGCTGTGTTATTTCTGTTCATCGCGTGAACGTGGCTTAAACAGATGGCTTGTCAATTACAACAGCAAACGTTATATTCGTCAAAGCGTCCTTTTACGTTTGCATCGTCAGAAAGGGTTAGGTATAAACAAAGTTGCAGATCTTCCCGGAACCGCTAATGGGTTCAGTTTCCGAAAATTCTGCTTTTGTATTAAAAATGGGAATGGAAGGCGTTATTCCATTTTAATTTAATTTGCAATATTTCAACACACTGTTTAAACTGAATCGTTTGGTGTTGTAATTTTGTTTGGTCAGTTATTAAATAACCGCCTCGTTTACTGATTTGATGGAAGAGTCAGCTGGCACTGATCTGTCATTTGAACGCTGTTTGTAAAAATGCGATGAACACCATTAGACAGCGTTCTGCAAAACTGATCGATTTTCTTGTTCAGCTTTTTTTTCCAATGGAGTAATTAAAAATGCTTTAATAACAGCAGATTTTACGGTGGTCAGCTAGGACATCCGTGCTTTTGACTAGTTCGTCCGAAGGTGTGGTGGTCGAACGAATTTATAACTATGTGGTATATGTATTAAACATCAAATGTCCATCGGTCAAAATTCGCGTCAAGCTCCCACCTTAGGAAACAACATGATCACAGCCAAAACCAAAAAGTAAAAAAGCCAAAAAAGTTGTTCCCCTCAAGCGGTTAAAAAGTAAAATAATCATTCCATCAGCTGTATTCTGTTACATTCTACAAATCCCTCGTGTCCTTTTCTCTCAGAGCTTTTAGTTCAAAGTCTTCTGTGCAATATCTTCAGGCATAAAGGACCTGTTCTATGACCTTTAAATCATCTTTTAGGACTTAACGAACCTTTGTTAATGTTAAGTTATTTTCATTTCTTTGCTCAAATATACCGATATAAATTTAAAAGCCTAAAACAAATGTTGTTTGCTAAAGTAGTCGTCGACTTTCATTAGCGAGTTCTTCGAAACCTTTGAAATGTGCTCGTTGTTATGGCCGAAAAGGCTATAGGCATCCCTTAGTAACAACAAGTGCGTCACATTGCTCTTACAGTTCACCGTCCAAACAATTTTGTCCTGTCAGCATTTTCCCTGCCAGCTGTTTTAGATCGTGACTAATTAATACCATTACGTTCAAGCTAACAGCAACCTGGTTTACGTCAGCACATAATACCATTACTGGAACGTTTTTCTTCACCTTGTTGTGATATTTACATTTGTTAATTCCCTAACCTGAATTTGTTCTGAAAATACATTTTCTTAATGTAGTACTTGCCAATTTATCTTTCACAGATTAAGATGGAATTGCTTCAAAGGGAAAACATTCGTAACAATTATTAGTAGCTGTGCTTTTGAAATGGTAGAGTTCCAGGAAAACATGCAAGTGTGTCGCTGGAAATTCCACACTCTCCAGCAGGTCAACAACGATCAATGAAGAAAGCGACAGCTATAGGCTTATACAGTTTTCACGATACCAAACACATCCGAGCTTTCAACACCGAATCCCAAGAGGCTTGACATTTTCATTCGGGTAAACGGCGCCTAATCCAACTCCGTCCCTCGACAGTTCTAATAGACCGATGCATTCACCAAAACTGAAATGACTGCTCTAAATATTCGACTCTTGCTTAACATTTGTCTCAGCGACTTAGAGCATCAAGGAAATTAAAACTCGATCAGGAAGAATTGTGATGTTGAATAATTCAAATCGAAACATTGTGTATTGCAGTATGTCTATTATTCAATCAATCAATGGTACCAGCAGTTACTGAATATGTATTTAATAGCTCAAGATACTGCAAATACTCATTACTATTTACTAATAAATAAATATATGTTTCCAATTTAAAGAACTGAGTTGAGGAGGCTGACTCGTTCCTTCATTTCCTAGTAAGTTTACTTATAACAAGGTGTATAGAGTAGAACTATGGCTTGTTTGAGATATTAATTTTCTGTTCCTATAGATTACTTGATTTCATGTCAGGGTCTAGTCACGGCCCTTAACAAATGAAATTCAGTTAATCTATATTTTATTCAAGCAAAGATTATTGCAAAGATTTTCAAGCAAGGACAAGAGCCGTTTTTATTTTGTCATAATAACAATGTGTCACTTCAGGCTTTAAAAATTAAACAGTCTTAATTTTCAAGCATGTTTAAGAAAATTACATCAAAAGATGCTGGTTATTTAGTTTCAAATAGTTGGCAAAGAAAGAAGGTATCGCTATATAGTATTTCACGGCATTCAACTGAGAAAAAAACACGCTCTGTGCATTTCAACCGCCATTTTCTGTTCCTTTGTACTTCCTTATCGAAAACATAGCTAAGAACGGCATTCATCTTACACCGTGAATAGATATCACGAGGACAAGGATTTAGACCGTAAGAAAGTGATTTCATTTCCTGCGGCCTTTGTTCTTGCCGTTTGATCTTAGTACCCTTTGTACTGGATATACCTATACATGTATGAGGAGACTATCGATTCCACCGTATCACCGGCCAGGCCACCTTACACACAACACATTAACATTGGTCTCAAGACTTTGATTGATTCCTGGCCTTCCGCTCGGTCTTTAAAGGTTTCCCGGCCTTTTGACCATTCTAATTACCCAATTAGATCATGGCTGTAATTAGATGTAACGAAGTTCATACACGTCGAGCAACCGTGGGTTCACGTTCGACATTGTTACGTTCTGCTTCACGTGGCAAAGTAAATCAAGTTAACTAGCAAGCCCCCTCTCTTTTGAACAGCTTTCTTCAGCTTTTGTCATCAGTCTATCAGTAAGCAGTACAATGGGGCATATTTTTGTTGCTGTTGCTTCATTGGTTTGTGCCGTTTGTCGTTCGATACTGTTCACCGCATGGGCCAAGCAAGAGCAACTGGAACCGTAGCTTTATATATCTTGTTACTGTTGACATACCATTTGCGCCCTATTTGTGTAAAGTTAGCCGGTGTGACAACAATGAGAGGTTACAATTGATTAATGCTTACCTGTTTTCCCCTCAGTATTTGTCCTATAACTTTTTAAATACATCTATCGGCCGATATAACCTTTTGAAGCAGAATTTGATCACAAAGCTACCAACTTTTCTAAACTCTTTTTCTGGGAATTAATTATCAAGTAAGCACAATTGCTGCTTGAAGAATTACATACTTGTTGATGAATCGAGTGTTCACATAAGATATTCTTTGAGGATATTTCTGGTCAATGCAAACGATGGACTAGATGTGTTAATGCCCCAGTTGTGACTCCAGTTGTAACAAAGCTTGCTATCTCTCAGCTACACGTGCAAATAAATGTATAAATGATCGTTACCTATCACCTGACTGTATAAGACATGAAGGTGGCCATGAGACGTTTAGCAGTCCTACATGTACAAGAGAAAGAAATAAAGATAAACGATGTCTTCGTCCACAAGTAATATAATCACACGAGGCAAAACAGTCATTTATTTCTCTGGTATTACTGGCTATTTCTGACATTTACTGCAGACCATATTAAATCGTATAAAATGGCCATCTATCTTTTCTGAAAAATACCAGCAAAGTCACTGGAGTAAGACGAATCGAGATGCCATTAATTCTGTTTGGCTGACATTAGTTTAAATACATAGGAAAGCAATACATTCAGTTTGCGTTCAAAAATCTAAGTAATGGTCTTTTCTGTAATTTCATCTGTAACTTACAAGCATCAAGTGACATTAGACAAGCTCAGAAAGTATCCTTTTATAAGACTGGCTGCATTGCACCATCAGATAGTGACCAATCCATACCCTCACCTTACCTTTTGAGTGAAACAGTGGATACCTCAGGTACAGGATATGTTTTTCGCATAAAACTGTCTTATCTTGTGTTTAGGTTTTTCTGTTAGTTTGTTCGCGTAATATCGTAGCACTATTAATCACGGAGGACAGTGCAAACGTCATAATCCTGGAGCATTCAAATTAATCATACACAATTGAGCGCACAGACGACGTCTTCACATCTGTGCAATATCAAGGTTAATAGCCATTCAGGTGAGAGGGAATAATGGATGTATTGATGATGCTGACACCTTCGTGTTATGGTTTACCAGGGTCTCAGATCGAGGCTGTCCACGCCGCCAGACACAGGCTACATCGAACATGTGCAGTGTTCTCACCACCGGTTCCAAGAACTGTCTCCCCGAAACTAGGTCACGGGGACGGAAGGTCACCTGAGCTGAGCTCTAAGACAGGTCCTGTTACTTCAAGGCCTCAGGACAAGGGCCACCGGCCGTCGTAGTTTTCTTCAGCCCAGCGATTTCCAATTCATCAGATACAATACAAGCTTTTATTTTCTATTTCTTTTTTTCAGTTTTGCAGATTCGTAACAACATTTAAGACCGCTGGATCTCAAGTTTGAGAAAAAATATGTTGATTCCAATCCTTAACTATCCAGTGGTAACAAGGCGTTCAGAGGTGAAATATGAAATATACTGGTAATGACTTAACTGTTTTTAACTAATGGAAGCCGGATCAGGGAGTCATCGTAACATTGGGTTGTTGGGCACCTGGGAAAGAGGGGGTGGGGGGTGGGTAGGGGTGGGATACCTTCTACAATCAATTAAGAAACCTGCACAGCGTATCGCTGTGCCCTCCATTAGGAATGAATGATTTGTATAGCTTAATGCCACTTCAGCAATATTCCAGTCATATCCTGGTGGCAATGTCTTGGGAGGTTCCACTGGTAAGCCAGGTAATCATATCGCCCTTCATTCAATGCGCCAAATGAAATGTTGCGTCAAATCGTATTATGCGATGTTTATACAGTCATACACCTTCTGCATGTTACTCTGGCTCAAACTGACGTTTCGCTAATCTAAACAGGGCAGATTTCTATTTACAGCAAATGATTTGCCTTCTTGGTGGGGACTCGTTGTCACCAAAGAGTAGACGGTGGTTAAATTCGGAAACTTTTGGTGTTTAAAGTGAAGTTTTACGATGGTAAGCCATATTGCAAGTATATGCGAAAATTCTCTTTGTGATCTGCAAGCTGACTAATTGACTTCTCAAATATTAAGCGTAAAAATCTTTAGTTTCTCAAAATGTTCGATAGGTAGCTCTAGGTAAGTCTGAAATAGTTCCGCTGATGATCTATCAAGTATTCTGGGTAATCCGTCAGTTGCAGGCCGTGGACAAATATGTATATTAAATAACCCTTCAAACCACATCGCGTGTGTCAAGCAACATACCGGCTGCTACGTTAGCCTCTTCGAATAATATACCATCTTGCTGTTTATTTCTGCAAGTAAAAGGATTTGAACTTGTTAACGTGTTAGACTTATTCTTATGATTTATATATGGGTGGAATACCAGGATTCCCTTCATTGAGAAAAGAGCTATCTCAATAGTTCATAGATATTAGTTTTGTTATTACAAATTGTTTGCCTTCCTACAGGTGAGACAATGAGACACGACTTTATTCATAGGCCGGGTTGAAATATCTGGGTGATCTGCTCTGCTGGCCGTTGATTGGTGTAAAATTCATGAAGTCTGCGGAATGGGTGAAAGAGAACGGCAGTATGAAATAAGCCATTTCCCCCCCACTTTTTCTTCATTTCTGGGGTTGGGGTTGGAGCTAGAATAGACAACAGCTTCGTCTGGATGCTTGTCGTGTAATCCGATACCGCTGAATCTTGTTTTCGTCCCGAGAATGCTGCTGCACATTCTCGGAAATTGACACAAGGTTCAGATTACACAACAAACACCACTGCGGCGGTGTTAAACCCTTAATCGAAATTGGGAGGGGGGCGGTGGGGGGAATGGTGACGCTGGATCGTGAATCTTACCACCGCTTTTGTACGTAACATATCACCACGTGTTAACATCGATTCTGTTATCGCTCGACGATGTTTAATTTCTTTTGTTTTTACGAATATTACACACACATAAAAGCCGCTTCTTTTCTTGTGTCTAAGACACACCTCTTAACTTACCGCATCTTTAACATCGCAAGTGGGTGAAGGGTATCAAGTGGCTAATAAAACGGAAGTGCCTCTAGGATGTCACAGATATGCAACAACGTGCATACCACAGTAAGATTTATATTCGCAAGACATACAACTGTGCAATACCAAGACGCCTCCTAAGCTGGCTCTCTTGAAAAAATGAAAATGTCGACGAAATCCTCAAGACTCAAAACTGACATAAAGCTAATCATGATATCTGTGGAACGAAGGCAAAACGACAGTCTGGAATTGTGGGTAACACTACAAAACTGCCCGAGCAGTTTGGTGCTGAACAGAATCGTTGCATGAATGAGAATCCACCTGCGTTACAGCCTGTAGCCAGTTGAAAAAGGCCGTTACCACAATATAATTAGTCAATTGTAGAAGGCCATGTTATCACAATATAATTAGTCAATTGTAGAAGGCCATGTTACCACAATATAATTAGTCAATTGTAGAAGGCCGTGTTACCACAATATAATTAGTCAGTTGTAGAAGGCCATGTTACCACAATATAATTAGTCAATTGTAGAAGGCCATGTTAACAATATATAATTAGTCAATTGTTGAAAGCCATGTTACCACAATATAATTAGCCAATTGTAGAACGCCATGTTACCACAATGTACTTAGTCAATAAAAAACTGAATTAAACTAAACTGGCGACGAAATATGCATTCCCGGAAGCATGGGGATGTGGAGGAATTTATTTGGTCACTAATCTGCCGGAAGACAAACTGTTAATTACATGAACATTGCGCCTTCATGTGTCAAATAAGAAAGAGGCCCTCATGCAGTGGCTCAAAAAACTTTGAGCCATGTATTCACACTGCTATCATATATATATCATATATGCTATCATATATATATATATATATATATATATATATATATATATATATATATATATATATATATATATATATATATATATATATATATGGCCCTTGACTAATGAATCGCAGATTTTGATCCAGTTTGTATCGACTGGGCAGTGGCTGCAAGTCATTAGGTTAGTCCAAACCTTTGGGGTTGCATTAGTACACAAATCAGAGGCCTCCGTGGCCGAGGTGATTAGCGTGCAAGCGAGGCGCAATGGCCAACGAGCCTCTCACCAATGGGTTTCCACTGCCCTTCCCTCTTTCCTCCCACCATAATGTTGCCCGCCACCAATCAAATACATAAATCGAATAAATAGCACACAAATCTAACCAATGTCGTATAAATATGCGCTAATAAATAATTTAAACAAAGCTTATTATTGAGAAGAAGAAATTGGTTGGCTGTTCACGTCAGGGTGACAGACTACCGTCGCTGTTCGTTGACTCGTCCAAGACATACTGACCTACTGGCCAGTGCTTCAGCCGTTTTGAAGTGGTATCACTCCACTCTCCTAGGTCCGATTCCAGACTACTAATGACCATCAGTCGAAGACACATGTTGTTTCAGTCGCGACCTTTGGGTTGTCTCCAGGTCTTCCGCCAATAATGCTATATCGTTGTTATTACCCGCGCAGTCATTTGATAAAGTTCTATGTGTGAGATGCAGCCCATGCAGTTCACTGTGGAAAATGGTCTCGGTGGATAATTTCGCTGACACACGGAGAGAGCACTAGGTTTGACAAAAATGTCAGAATGTGGAATTTTACACCCTATCGTGATAGCTACCAGCAGTGTGAATACATTAAATACGTAAAATAAAATTAATTTGCAAATTCCTCCATTCCTTTCAAGAAGATCCAAAAATTATGAAAAAAATGCATATAATCCTGTTAAAAAGACTGCGTTTCCTTAATGTAAAACTCTTTATCGTCTAGCATTAGGGTAATTATAATGTGGCAACATGATCTTCTATACAGGCCACATGACAAAGAATTAGTTGACAAAGAATTTAGTTTTCCTTTCAACATATCCGACTAAAGGTGCAATGACGTTAGGCTACTGGCGTACTTTGGACCATGAATGGGAAGACATCCACAAGTTTGACTGTGTGCAGAGGAGAGCTCGGAGAAAAGGCGCTGACATTTCTCTCACGGACTAAAAACTTCATTCCAAACAAAACCAATTTCCTTTCGTCTGTAAGCAGATTAAGCCGACTCACTTGCTCAAGTCTGTTTGTACGTCAGAATAACTGGGTTGCATTGCATACCAAATAGCTGGCATGGTTCCCTATAGTTCACATCCCTGTCCTGATCAATGGGGGGGCGGCTCCCACGTTGCTGAGGAGCATGTTACAGGATCCAGTCTCATCTCTGACAATGGGTTGTACTATTCACGATCAACTCGCCGAAACATTCGACCAGTCTTGTTTAATTCCACTTCATTTCCGTGATACAGTTTCTCCAAAGCTGCTCTTTTGTTAAACGCACCAGTCAATTCAAACTGGCTTTGTATGCCGTTTATGTTCAGGAGACTCGGATTCAATTCTGCGGACAGAATAATCGAGTATTACCCTACTTCAACATCTTTTCGGAATGCATAGCGTTCTAGGTTAGTTAACGGATAAATGACCAAGATTTCGAAGATTACCAAGATGACAAAGAAAATTAATCAGGTGTTCGTCAGAACTACCAACAATAGTTATTGGTGGAAATGAGCACGTAAACTGTGAATTCTCTCCGACTGCCTTTGTGCCATTTACGACGTTGCAAACTAACCAGTCGATCAATGTATTACGAGGGAAATTCCTGTGGAAACTGCGTTTTTGATCTGGAGAAAACTATGATGGAACAATAACTTAACAGTTCGTAAGTCCAGGTGTGTTTCTTAGAAACTCCAAGTAAGACATTGGTTTAATAACCCATAAATATGAAAACGGTTGAAAACTCTGAACTTTAATATAAGATATTTTGTGTGGGCGGATTTGACACTTATATTAAGACTGAAATTCGCCTGATACGAAACGTCAGATTTTATTAAAAGGTTAGAATGATATCTGTAGAACGAAGGCAAAACATTCTAAAGTACATATATTGCAATCACCTTAATGGGTTTACATGTGAGGTTACATTAGCTTTAAGGACATATAATACGTTGTGCACAAATCCTTGGGAGATACAAGGATTCCCTTAAACAAGTCAGCGTGTACTGAGTAAACGTAAGTTGTTATGTCTTGTTTAAAAAGTGGGCAGATTATGGGATTATGGATATGTACTCATATATAGCTTTTACGTTCGGTGGAAGCACTATATGGAATCAACAAGCTCGGACCTTGCCCTGCATATTGTTAACCAGGAGAGATTTTGTCTTTCTGGGCCAGCAAACATGTCACATGCATATTTCTCACTAACAAATTTCATACCGCATACCTTTAACGCACTCAGAACTTGTCTTTGTTTCATCATGCCCCGGGATTCCCTGACGCAAGTTTCCGTTCCTGTCGACATTAACGGGAAGAGTATCGCGTGTGCTGTTTGCTCTCTAGCAAAGATCCCCCTACACTTCAGAGGAAAGGCCCATGGTTTTGTCAACACCAAAAATGTTGAGAAAAAAAGGGTTATCTAAATTGATTTCTGACATGTTTGCCCTAGAAAGATTGATAGGTTACTTATTGCACAATTAAGAACGAACAGATGGATTTATTAAACTGTAGCGCGAATTCCGAGAAAAAACTTCAGATTTAAAACAAACAAAAGCTGTTTTTCGATATAGTTTGCTTAACCTACATCAAACATTCTAGTGTAAATATCGAAAAATAAATCTGAGTTCTTAACCATCTGCATTTGTTTACAAAACGCAGATTGAGGTGAATGAAGTGTATATATTACGTCGTCTGTATCCGGTAAAGTATGATGTATACGCCTGATTGTGCTTCACCCGCTACGTTCTTGGATTGAGCCAAAAGATTACAGCCTCAAACATTCAAATAAACCGAGACCATTGTCCTAGTTTTGTCTTCTTTTTGTCGTTCAAACTTCGCTCTTGTTGAAACAGAAAGTAGGTTGAATTAAGGCGATTTGCTGGCAGTAATCTCTACGATTGTCTGAGAAAGAATGATAAGAACTAATCAATGTGTTTACAAGATCCTTGGATCTGGAAGGACCCGATGAAGCTGTCTCGGTGACCCTGATTGCTGCCCACACGACCGACCTATTTCGTTAATTTTTGGATAATAGACTTCAATTATTGAGAAAAGATATCAAAAGTATAGTGTTGTCCAGGAAACTGGGACAGATGTCGCCTGAAATCTCCACATGAAAATCAATAGCATAATGCTGGCAGAATGAACCAGCTGACGAGCCCCAGATCGGCCTCGAGGCTATGACTGTCATAATCACAGAACTTGTTCATTTGTCCATATGAATTAACTCACGCATTTTTCTACTTCAAACAGTACGAACATGAACACTGAAGTTGATATGTAACAACCTTGAAGAGCGCACAATCCGCTGTGAGCATGTAATTTGTACATGTGCTAGAATAGCTGCCTGAGGACATAGATAAAGTGAGACTTAAACGTGTGCGATACACTGATCACGTATTACTTAATTAGGGCAGTGCAGCAGAACGGTTTCGAGATATAGGATGTTCAGCCCGAGACTTGTACAATGTACATATACATGGTGTATAATCAAATAGAATTGTCAGCTGTATCGACAAAGGAGATTAAAATAAAAGATTTAAGACAAAGTAACATTTTTTTACAAGAAACTGAAAGAGTGCAGTATATTTTGTGAACCAAAATCTGGATGCATGTGACCATGACAAGATAATACCTGAAATGCCGCACATAGTCTGTTTTGCGCAGCGTGAGTAGTATAACGCAAGCACAATTGTCATTGTAGCTTAGTGGATGGCTACAGTACTGGGGTGTGTTTTGCGAAGCGCGCTTTGCGTCACGCACGCGTAACTCCCATGCCACCGTACATGTCTTGAGTGGTGGGGCCTTTTTTGGCCAAACATACATAGTGTCACTGACACTGCACTAACTTCGCTTCTGGGACAATTTTACAAAGCGTGCGTACAAAGTATAATCATCTTCCATGACAGAGAGAGATGTCTACAATACTGTCGCCTATACGCCTGCCTATAGCAAAATAGACGTAACGCTACCCATTAGGCTCGTACAACGCGACCTTAGCTTCTGTGGTAGTCACGAGCAAGCGCTTTTGTTAAATTGAACCTTGCATTCTATCCTAATTACTTACATGTAACGCAATAAGGCCCTTTCTAAAAAAAGAAGCCATGAGGTTTCATTTTAGTTGTACGCATGTAAGTTCGCTTTGGCTGTGTTTCGTAAACTGAAACCTACCATTATTTGTAGTAACATCGCATAAACTGTTCGCCAAAATATTTGTCTAATTGTGTACCTAGAGGGATGTAGAATCTTCCAGGTATGTAGAATCAGAAGCTAGGGGCGAAGTTATAGCACAAGGAATGAATATTTTTTGGTATGATACAACAGTTATTTAATGTTAGGTTTCTAAGACAAGATTAAAAAGTAATTTATTTGGTGAAACACTCATGCTTTTTGAGTTTGATGAAATCTGAACTTTGCTCACAAAAACGTAAAACTGGTACTGGATATGTTTCTTTGCAAATATGTAATGATGTAATTTTGATGAGACCAGGGATTATGCATAATTAGGAAAAAGTTATTCGTCCATATTTTGTCATCTGAGACAAAAACTCTATACTTTATGCGAAGCATAGAGCACCACAAACTAGCACGCGTATCCTCACCAGACCTCCTTCCTACCTCCTTACTTTCTATATTTTCTTATAGTTCTTGAGCGGTTTGTGTTAAAATTTTTGTGGGAAATGTCCTTGTGATTATTGACGTGGAACGTCTATTATGGTTATTATATACGAATGTTTCTATGCCAAAGCCTAAATATAAAACTGGTGACGGAAAGATTTGGATTGCCTGTGCATGTGCTTTCTTATATAATCTATAGCAGTTGTAAGCCAATCAATGAACTTTTTGCTACGACACAAAACGCGAAGAAACAGTATGACGATAAATAAAGCAAACGGATGAACACTAACTGAGGTAAATCGACAAGCTTTACAAAATTTCAAGGATTACGTCTGACCATTTGCCAGCTATCACACTGCCGTCATTGCGGTTTTACTTTCTATGCTGTATTTTTTTTATATCTGTATCTACCTTACCTTGATTAGTAGGGTCTACTTCGTTGCTAACACGAAACATTTACAGCATAATACAAAATACTCACACATGGAGCTAAAGGGAATTTCTACGACAAGCAATGACAAGTCAGGGTACACGAAACACAACACCAATGTGGACCGTGTATTTACACTGTGATCCAAGCAGACATTTGTGATGGTTGTGAAGTTAGAAAAAAACATTCATTCCAGGAATTCAGATTCTAAATGCAATTTAAATGGATGTGAAATTGTTTGGCGACTGAAAGGCTGTCTGCTATGGAATCTATATCTAGTTTCAAATGTGTGTGGAAATACAATTGTGAAGATTTCAAAAGGGTAATCGAATGTTGGATGAAATGTTCAAAGGGTTTTGTGTGTTCCTCTACACATCGCAAAAAACTTAAAATGGTAGGGATGGCTTCTTCAAAGATTAATGGCCAAGTTCAGGCATAATGGACGAGAAGGAAAGCCCTAGAAGAGTTGCAGGGAATCTGTCCGTCAGGACAATGTTACACCTTAACATTGGTAAGGAATCATTTCATTCCACAAACGTACCAATGACGTCAATACAACCAATGATTCATTAATGTGGTGTCTTTCTGTACTGGCTGGAAGCGTCATTCGTGCTAGATCAGGTCGATAAAACCCTCAGTCCAGAGGTAAATCTTTCGGGTACATACAGCCACATACTTTGTAAAGTTTTTGTCGAAAAAGTTCCTACAGTATTTAATTCAAATAGACTCAGAAAGTAATTAAATATGAACTACAATGAATCTCTTCATTCCACTAATAGTTAGCAATAAACATTCATTTTGGGGGGTGGGGGAGGAGTGGATGGGGGGTGTTAGTGTATAGACGTTCTGCCAATGTGGTACGCGATGTTGAGGACAACGGACTTAAATGCCGATGTATTCCAACACCCTGAGTGCCATTTTGGCAGATGCTAAATGCTCTCAGAGTCGGCCATACCGGTTTCGTCTAAGTAGTGCCTCTAAACTTTGTGTGGGCATCTTGTTTTCGCAAATAAATTGTTCCGTGCGTTGTCAAGATGTAAAGACAACTTATCTAATATGATGGATTTAACAATGACCCTTTATTACTCATGTTCCATAGCATGATAGGATTTATTTATTTATTTCTTTGATTGGTGTTTTACGCCGTACAGCCCTACAGCCGGAGGGGAAACCAGTATGAGTTGGACTTGAACCCACAGCGACCGCAATGGTGATAGACTGCTGGGTCAGCACGCTGCGCTAGCGCGCTATCCATCTGAGCCACGGAGGCCCCGCATGATAGGACAAAGTTGTTTTATTCCTTTGTGGCATACGAATGACAAGACATCTTACACGATAGGTTTAAGGATTTCATTTCCAGCCTTTAAAAACTTGTTTGAACAATGTCATGTAGATGACTACCAAAAGAACAGAATTCCACACAGCCATGTACATTGATTTGGCACCGGAAGATAAGACATTTTGTGTTTTTGTTGGCGGTTTGTCCTTTTGACCCTAACGCTTTACACAGTTTAATGTTATTTATTTTTGCATATACGTACGTCCCGTTTGAACACTTCAGTGTTTGTTGATTGCATCTTTGATATTATATAGATTACCAGTATTGCGTGAGATTTTCTTGCTTATCTAAGTAATATGAGAAGTTCAGTTTAATTTCTCGTTAAAAGTAAATCCGAGAAATTTAAACTTAGTCACCTATTCGATCACGTTCAATTTGCTAAGGACGGGTAACATAGAAGGTGTGCCTTTAGAAGAGAGTAGAAACAACATGTACTTAGTTTTAAGAAAGTCTATTGAAACAAACCATTCGTGCACTTTTTCTAACTCAGTAGTTACAGTGTTCAGCGCGTCAGTCGGGCTATTGAACGAAAAGGTAGTACTAGTAAAATCAATAAAATGAAATGTAGCAAATCAGAAACTTTGGTCATATCATTGATATATAGAAGAAAGAAAATTGGTCCCAATATGGAGCCCTGAGGCACAGGACAGTTCACAGAAATCGAATTTGAAAGTGTATTATTGAAGACGTTACACTGCGTTCGGTTAGAGAGATAACTGCGTAGCCAGTCGTTCGCCAAACCACGAATACCATAATATTTCAATTTTTTGTAACAGTATGTGAAACGCTTTTGACGGAGCAAGGAACGTTACCACGCTGTGCTCTTTGTTTTCCTTTACATTAATCAGTGTTTGGTAGAGTTAACAAAGCTGCAAATATTGCGGAGTGATTAGATCTAAAACCATACTGATTGAGGTCTAACATATTATTTGTTTTTAGGTAGTCAGCGATTGAGTTTGTAGATATTTGTTCAATTATTTTGCTGAAGCATGGCAATACGTATATTGGTCGATAGTTTCCGAAAACGCCAGCTTTGCCAATTTTGTAAATTAGAGAAACTTTAGCTGCTTTAAGGTAAACTGGGGACAGATCCAGATCTAAAAAAGATTAATTATGTGTGCTATTGGTAAAGATATGAGAGGAGAAACTAGATTTAATATTAATGTACAGATGGCATCTAATCCAGCAGCGGAGGAAGACTTAAGATTAGATATAGTCGTCTCCACAATATTATTAGTGATAAAAGGAAATTTAAAGATGGTCCCATAGGGAGTAATGAAATAGTCTGCAAACATTTTGTTAACATGAGGTATTCTTGATTCCAGTTTGGATGCAACAGTACTTAAATAGTCGTTGAACCTATTTGCAATTACATTTTTATCTTCAGTAATAATACCATCAATGTTGAAACTAGGCGGTACTTCTTGTTTTTTGTTCCGTTTTTCCACGTTTTGTGTATGTCTGCATAGTATTTGTTGAGTTTGTTGCCAAAATAGGTCTTGCGAGCATTGCATAAAAGTGAGTTGAGTTTGTTACCATATATCCTGTATTGTTTCCTTGTTTCTAGGTCTTTATTTTATAGTTCTAATCGATAAAGCCTGTTCTTTTCGTGGATAGATATAAGCATACGGGTCAGAACCCATGGTTTAATATTGCGAGTTTTAATATGAGTGGCAGTGGTGACTCGGAGGCATCTGTTATGAATGTCTAAAAACTTATCACAGAAAGTATCAATAGCGACATTGACATCTGAAGTATCTGCTAGGATCGTATCCCAATTAGTTTCTTGTATGTGTTGTTTGAATAATTCCTGTTCGGTTTTAGTAAACTTTCTGATATTTACAGGTTTTTTTGGTGGTTTGAGTAGGAATGAGGTTTTAAGAATATTAAATATTGGAAAGTGGTCAGTGATATCAGTTAACAGAATTCCAGAGAGAAGATTATGAAAGTTTCTAAAGATATTATAAATTAAGATGGCAGAGCGAGACTGGGCTCTTGTTGGTTTAATGATCTGGGGGAAGAAATAATATGAGGCCATGGTTTGAATGAAAGTCTTTGTTGGCTGATGGTGATCTGTTTTAAGCAGGTCGATATTAAAATCTCCCGTGATCACACACTTTTTCACGCTGACACTTTCGTAAATTAAATGATAGGTGCTCATTAAACACAATAACGTCTTTGTCAGGTGGCCGATGTAAAATTCCAACAAGATAAACTTCACTACAGGATTCAGCCTCAACGAAAAGACTTCCACAGCAACTATTATCTTCGTATTAAGAAATGTCTTCTCTCTTTTACAATTCTTAATTGTGTCATTAATATACACGGCTAAACCCCTACTTCGTCGTTCAGACCGTAACAGCGAATAACATTTGTATCCCGGTATGTCATAAAGTCCTTAAGTAGATGGGTAAAGCCAGCACAATCCTATCACCGAAAATGGATAACACAGGCCGTTGATAAATCCAAGACTCTTAGCGTGAAGATGAAAAAAAGAAAGATGCGTGCCTGAACTATTAATGTGTTGTTCAACTGTAAACGATGACTGGGGGGGGGGGATAATTAGACTGGTGAGAGTTTATGTTGTTCCAGTGTGATATTTCATATTCGTTATCATCAATACTTGTTGAACATTTGTCTATGTCATTGAGTTCAACTGGATTGAAGCACATGTTATCAAGGATCTCAAGATGGAAATGCAGTGTTGACGGACTTTGGTGATTTGCTGTAATATCATCATTATAAAACGGTAATTCTGATTCTAGCCTAGAGATTGGAATACTAGAATTGTAGTGGGTCATTTGGTAAATTGAAAAAAAGTTCGCACAGTAGCTGAACATAATATGGATGTGGGAGATGCACAGATAACGATGTATAAACTAAGGAAACAGCATGTTTACTAACATAAATAGAATAACTGAGTGAGTGCTTGGGGTTTAACGTCGTACTTAACAATTTTTCAGTCATGTGACGACGAAGGAATCCTTACAGAGCATGTAATGTGCCTCCTTGTTGCAGGACGGATTTCCATCGCTCCTTTATCTAGTGCTGCTTCGCTAAGACGCCTTACCGAAGGCAAGTAAGCCACACCGCCCGAGCCATTATACTGATACGGGTCAACCAGTCGTTGCACGTAATATCCTCTTCATGCTGAACGCCAAGCGAGAAAGTTACAACTTCCTCTTTTAAAGTCTTAGATGTGACTCGACTTAGGGGTGAGTCGTGTATCTACTGCTTCCGAAGTAGACGCTCTACCATGTGCACCTGTGCTATCGGGGCCGATAACACAAATTGAAAGACAGCATATGTTTACAACATTCTGACAGACCATAAAGAAGTTAACAGTTAAAGGTTAATACAAACTCATGTTCACAGTTACATACATTACGACAGATGTGTGTGCGTGGGGCCTTTTAGGCCGCTGTATGAACTGTGATTGTAATGGGTGCAAATATATGGGAAATTAAATTTGACTGGTAGAGTTTTTTTTTTTTAAAGATATTCTTAAAGGAGGAAGTCGAGAAGTAAACCTGACTACATCCGTAGATTACCAGCAGACCTTCCCACGTGCATATTTTAAAGTAAGCAGAAATATCTTCCAGGGATACACAATAGATACTGGATAAATAACAATGTTTTAGAACACAGGTTGACATAACAGTTTATCTACACATCAGTCTGGTGTAGTTAAGTCTTCCAAGTGCACATAGCTGTGGGTAATCATAGGTGAAGTATAGTCCGTACAAAAGCATTGCAATTTCATATTTCTAGATTTTTATCCACTTCTGTTCGCTGTTCTCCTGGATGTTCCAGAATGTCAACATAAACTGTTCCATACTAGCATTTGATCTCACACACAGATATAGCCTTTTAACGAAACCAATGAGTTTTATGGTACTTCATTTCTCATATGTGTTACATGAAGTTCTGTGTTTGCCAAATGTTGTCAGTTAACTGCATATTGATATTGAGATCGTTAATATTATTCCCCATCCTAGCGGCCAATATAAGGATCGCCAGCAGGGGGTCACGGATATTGTGTCCACTTACTTAGACTTGAGGATCACGAAAGGGGGGTCCCGAATGTACTGTACTTTGGTGTTGGATTGTTCGTCCTTAGACATTGCATTTATTCTTCTGGACAAGTTCGTAACGTCTCTGGGTCAGGGAGTAGAGGTCTGAAACTGCACTAAACCCAGAGGCACGAGAAAGTCCGCAGGCAGCCGCGAGCAGCTGTGGTGCAGCTGAACAAAGCGAACTATTATATTGTTCTTAACCTGTGGGCCCCCGGGCAAACAATGGATAGCTTGGAATAGCATTGCTGTTACGGTGTTCTCTGATAGTTCGAGTTTTTCAATGAATGCTGCACGAACTAGCTCTTCTGATTTGCGAGTATTCTCATATTGTTTACCTGGAATTCTTTGACAATTAAATTCCATTTTCGTCCCATATGTCCAATCTCAACCGCTCGTTTCTTCCCTTCATTAAGGCCTTTTTTAATTCTAGTATGTCGTGTTCCTGAATTTCTACAATGTCTTGATTTGGTGCCTTGACAGAGATCTCAACATTGTTTACACGACGTGGGACTTCATGAACAGTGTGGGTGAGTGACTTCATCTCGGAGCTAAATGACGAGTGCAGTTTGGCAAAACACTTACTTAGGTCAGACTTTTCCAATACTTGGTACAATTCCTCCAGGAAATTATAGCTCGATGGTGTGTTGTCCGTGCCACGACTCGTGAATGCTGCCATGTTGGTGTTGGAGGTGGAAATTTCTTCGGATAATGGATCCATGCATGCTTTTCGTTTGTAGTTGGTCAGATTGTACTATGGCCATTCACGTGGAACTGGATGTCCAAAGTAGGCGTGGATTTGCACCAGATTACCCAGACACACACATACCTATCTAGGCGCCATTATCGGAGTTATAGCTATGTAGCAACTGAAGCTTGTATTCAGCTAAACTATATAGAAACAATGACGTTAGCGAAGAACTGTAAATTTATTGTCTGTCCAATGAAGTGTGATCAAGGTTGTGCCTTAACCCAGAATCTCCCATTTCCACTGTAAGTCAATCAGGGCAGAGTTGACCTGGTGGTCGACCATGGGGCTGGGGTGTGTGTAAGCTTCAAAGAAGTGTGACCAAGGTTGTGCCTTAACCCAGAATCTCCCATTTACACTGAAAGCCAATCGGGGAAGACCATGGGGTTGGATGTGTGTATTTGCTACTATTACGTAAACAATTACTCGAAGATTTAGAATAAAACCCTAGCTGCGTGAGGTAAACTGACAAGAGGCCTGATCTTACCGGTTACTTTTGACCATTTGCCCACTATCACATTGTGTCGCTGCTCTGGCTTTACTCTCTGTGCTGTTGTCTTTTGTATTCTTTCACATGTGTTATATAATATAAATGCTTAAGGATAAAGCTCGTATGTAGGTGTACATCTACGTGTATATGTACGTGTATATGTTTGTGTATATGTACGTGTTTATGTATATGACTTCCTGAAGCATACGTTCAGATCTCAATGGAAGCCGAGAGTGACCAGGTTGTTCATGAGTTATGGCCGCCGCCTCTGGCCAGGATCTAACTCTCTAACACATTGTATCACTTCCAGTCTCCACGTCATCGGTCACTGCTCTTATGATATATTTACCTCGTGGATGTTACTTTATCAACTTACTCTAGCTCATTGACGTCATCAGGCTAAATAATTAAATTGGAAGGAAATTGTCCTGCGAGGGTGGTTTCTTCCTTTTAGCTCGATCAACGTACAGCATAAGACTTTTACCATAGATAGAATGTCTCCCGGATTAGAGCGTGTAGAGCATTTTCCGCTTGTCACATGTAATAACTATGTAATTATGATTTGTCATATGTCATTATTTTGCTTTTCAGTCGGTAATTACATTACTATATATATATAACTTACAACAGGCAACTGACAGCTTAACTTGTTATTCATGTGTAGAATGAATTAAGTTGCAAGCCCTATACTAAAAGGAACAACCATAAAATATAATTATCGGTATCTACATGTAGATGTATTGCAATCTTGATATTTATTTATTTATTTATTTGATTGGAATTTTACGCCGTACTCAGGAAATTTCATTTATACGACGGCGGCCAGCATTATGGTGGGAGGAAACCTTCATATAAAACATATGTGTTCGTGCTTCGAGTTGTAAGTATGATGGTTGGAATTCTGAGCATTTACACTTTCATTTTCGGTCATATTGGGCGTTTAAAGAGGCATGGTGTTTCTCTAAGGCGTCATGATACATTTTTATGGAGCCCATGCAGCTACTATCCATTCATACAGAAGGGGCCACAAGGGGCCACTTTGATTGATAAAACATGGTAAAGCAATTATTTTTTCCCTAAAATCTCGTTCCCGTTTGGTATTATGATTAGTGCTGTGAACATCATTTTCTGGACGAAAAAGAACGGATTTTTGATGCAGCGTTTGCATCTATATATATTGTGAGCATGCAATTAAGGTAGAGCTTTCCAAAAACAGTGTTTTACGTTCATGTCGAAAACATGTTAAGGCCATGAATACACGTAGGTCTATGTTGCGGCATGGTATATTCACATAGTTAATTTCAATTTACTCCATGACGTACACGTATATGTAGCTTAATTCGTGGCAGTATGTTCTGTGGGATATGTGTACTTTTGACGATGGCTTGAAACGTCGACACTATGTTAGCTGAAATTTTGACAACAAAATATCACAGAAAACTACGTCCCTAAAGCTGAATGCATAGTACAGGTACCTCACTATCATACAACGTACGATGTGATCTTAGATGCATCTAGGCTACAGGATAAAACGTCTATAACATTATTCCATCAAATTAAATTCTCCTTGGTGAATTAAATGCCCCCCCCCCCCCCAAAAAAAAAAAAAAACTCAGTGTCCACTAATAAATAAACAGCATATTGGTAAATAGGTGGATGAAAAGAGTGTTGGTTGCATATGACTAGGTGCATATAACTGGGTGCATATGACTGGGTGCATATGACTAGGTATATACGACTAGGTGCATCTGACTGGGTGCATATGACTAGGTGCATATGACTGGGTGCATATGAATTAAGGGATTTTCTAAGATAGGGGCAGATCGAGGACAGGCATATATAGGTACATGAGGCAATGTCTGTTGGAAAACTTAATTTCTACTGCGATCATCTTCCACCTTTATTTGAAACATGTATCATCCATATATCAACAATGAGATTTTTTTATAAAATAGATATAAGGGGCGTAGGAAGCAAATGAAAAGTTGAGAGATCGGGGTGCAATGTCCCAGTCATGGTCTCGGAAGCTCGTGGACTCTATATAGCCGTACGCGCCGTTTGAGTGTGCTTCAAGAGAAGAAAAATACCCATCATAGGTTGAGATGAAGAAGGCTTATACTGCACATTTTGGCACACATTTAGTTTTGGGATCGCTTTCATACTTTACATGTATATACTTACTATCCGTTGAAATACCGATACGCGCTATGTGAGGTATGAAATATTTACTCTAACAGCACATACGGATAAAGTGAACAATATTTATTATACATTGACAAGAGTAATCAGGCCTGCAGCGGTGTAGCGGTGATAGAAAACATCCAGACATGGCTTCATAAAACATTAGCATCGTTTGTAAGTATTATCGCTTTGTTGAAAATATGCTATAAAATAGGGCAAATACTGCAATGAGTTTTGCTGGGTGGTGGAAGATAAGAGGCCTTTTGGAGGAATTAAAAGACGGGAGTTTTCAGTCCGTTTTGAATGCTGCGTTACATTGTCAAATTACATAATTTCAGGATCGAAAAGTAGGAGGGTTTATATGCTGCCCCTCCCCCACACACTCACTCCACAGGCCACCTTGCGTTCTACGTCCCTGGATATGCTGGGATATTTAGCTCCTAGAATGTTCGTATATATGCGTGCATTGGTCTTACTGTCGAGTAGACATCACAGCAGAGCCTAACACTTCATGGGAGATAACATCATGCCGGATACCATTTGGTGGATGTTGTTGAGTTATTCCCCTTGATAAAATTATCTACATGCGTGAATACAATTTTTCCTCATTTTCAACTGAATTGTGAGTTTTAAACTTCATATAACGCGCACCCTTGTTATTAATGTTTCATATCAAAAAAGCCGATACTAAAAAAAAAGCTAGTGCAAACCAAAATCCTCCCCCTCCAACCGATGAGCAGCCAAAGACGCACTTCCGGTGACTTGAAAGTTGTCGCCGCACACTGGCGCCTCTTACTCCCGGTTATTTACTCTTTACTGGGTGGAGTGAAGATTGGTAGGCCGCCGCAATGTACGGGGAAGAAGAAGGTACGGTTTATTTAGTCAGTGAAAGAGATGGCTACGGTGTGTTTGGTTCAAGGCGGAATAAATTTTAAATTGTTTTGCAAGGATGTCGAAAACTGGACATCGTGTGATACATGTGGAAAGGATGGCATTGTTTACATCACATCATCCACAGTGCCACTCATCCTCTAGTAACTTCTTTTAACACATTCTGTGAGACATATAGTGTGTGTTGAGAGACCTTTTTGGAGTTCGAGTATATGAGAGCTTCTGAGGTTATATCGAGGTGAAATCATAAGTAATAAGTGTCTCTCTCTACAGTTTGACCAAAGTCACAAAAATAGTTACTTGTTGCTGCCTTACATTTTGCTCAGCACGGAGATCTTAAAGCAGGAAAACAGTAATGATTGTCCTGGTGTCCCTATAATGTAACTGGATCAGGTGTCATGTCGAATGTTTTTGGCATGCTGCTTCAGTGGTGGCTGCAATTTGGTGGCTTGGACACGTTACATGTACAAATACATAATCACTCCTTTGTATCATATGTCTGAAAAATTGTCAACTGTGACATAAAAG
The DNA here is from genome assembly GCF_032854445.1 of Liolophura sinensis. NCBI lineage: Eukaryota > Metazoa > Mollusca > Polyplacophora > Chitonida > Chitonidae > Liolophura > Liolophura sinensis. Next base: position 58,166,655 of record NC_088300.1, read on the forward strand.
CTTGCGCATACATGCACAGTTTGCCTTAAACATTGCAACTGAAAAAATTTAAAATGTTTCGAGAAGGAACAATATCTACATAAGCTGCAATTCCTTTTCAAAGCATCTCAGCATTCATTGTTACAGAAATTAGATAAGAATGCCTAAAGGTGAAAGAATACTAGGTAAATAATTTATATCCTTATGTGTTTGAGTTGCTCATCAAACATACCAGCATGACTAAACTTCAGTATTTGAAAGTTGTTTATGCAGATACAGCAAACATACTAGCTGAAATAGTCCTGTAAATGCAAATTCCATTTTAGAGATTATAGAGACACAGTACAAGTGCAAGTGTGTCGCTGTTTTAATTTCTTCTAGTAAAAGGGAAGACTATCCACAGCTGTCATAGTTAGTTCTCAACATCTCATCGGAGTACTTACTAAGAAATACCTCGCCAAAGATCTCACTTTGGGAAACATGTAATACAAATGACCTCCCACGTGTTTCCAGACATGTCCTCTATGTGTTCGGCTTTCAGTTCTTCAAATTTTGTGTTATTACTTGCATTTCTTCAAAAAAAAAAACAAAGATAGATGGCCTTCCTCAATTTGAAATTGTATTAAACTTATTCATCCTTTGCCTAACTCGCAAGAAATGTGGGTCAGCATTTTCAACATTTGTGTTAACATGGTATAAATTGATTTATGCATCATTGTTTTTGTGGTATTGATACATTTTTTCTCAATTGTATTGTTAATTGGTGGTTTTGTGAGAAAAAAAAGTCACCTATCACTCATGAACATGAAATTAAACCTGCCCTGGTATTGATTGAAGTTTTGAAAAGTTTTTGTAATTTTGCTTATTGCTGTTATGACAGAGATGATGTATGGGGATGAGGAGGGGGATGAGATAACCCCTGATCTGTGGCAGGAGGCGTGCTGGATTGTCATTAGCTCATACTTTGACGAAAAGGGCTTGGTGAGACAACAGCTTGATTCATTTGACGAATTCATTCAGATGTCTGTACAGAGGATTGTGGAGGATTCACCTCAGATTGACCTTCAGGCTGAGGCTCAACATACTTCTGGCATTGTGGAAACACCAGTGAGTAGCCATTCATGATGGGTATTGAAGTTTATGTAAAGAGTTTGTGCCTGCCAAGAAGAAATCTGTTTCCCCAGTCTGTTGTGACCAATGACTTTCCACCAGTATGGTTTCCATGTGCTGATATCATGGGAAAGTTCATCAGTGACATTCCAACAGTGGGTGGTTTACCACAGGCACACCAGTTTCCTGCACCCATGATACTGACCACCATTGTAAAAGAGAAAAATTCTAGAACATACAGTTAAACAGGTCAGATAAATAAATTATGTTTGCTAATTACCAACAGTGAATTAAAAAAAAAGAAGGTATTGACTTAAATACATGCATATACATTCTTTTTCTTTAAAGCCGAGATATCTACTGAAGTTTGAGCAGATTTATCTGTCAAAACCTACACATTGGGAGAAGGATGGTGCTCCTAGTCCTATGATGCCAAATGAAGCCAGGCTAAGAAATTTGACGTAAGACTTGTGTGAAATTTTGTGTTGATCTTCTGTATTATTTTCCTCCCTACATAAGAATGCTTTCGAATAGATTACTATGGAAACAAAAACAAAACATGTGTTTTAATTAATTTAAGTTATTTTTGATAGTATACAGTGAAATACATATTCATGCACATCATAATAATTTATTAACATGAATTCTAATCAGCGATTAGTAACTACATTTGTGTGTGACAAATCATCTATTGAAATTAATCTGACTAGTCTGAGTAAATATTTGTTGGCAGTTATTTTACTACAGTTCTAGGAGTCCTTTTGCATTGCTGCATTCACACAAATTAATTTTGGTACATAATAAACTTTTGTGATCCTGTTTCCTTCAGATACTCTGCCCCACTGTATGTGGATATTACAAAGACTGTAGTCAAAGAGGGGGAGGACCCAGTAGAGACGCAGCATCATAAAACATTCATCGGGAAGATTCCCATCATGCTTCGCTCCACATATTGTCTGCTGAATGGCCTGACAGATCGTGATTTGACAGAGTTGAACGAGTGTCCCCTAGACCCAGGGGGATACTTCATCATTAATGGGTCAGAGAAGGTTCTTATTGCTCAGGAAAAAATGGCCACAAATACAGGTATGACTATGTGCTCCAGATCCAGATCTATTGACTATCAGCGTTAAGATTGGAGTAGTGAAATTACTATAGATACTAGCATCAAGAATAGTTTACAATCTTAACTTGAGATTCATGCGGATTTGTCTTCATACTGTATAATGAGAAAGCCTGTTTCTGTTAAACACAGTGTATAAGTAAATATTCTTACAATTACTTTACTCTCGTTTGATATTAGTAATCCCTAAATCTGTGTAGTACTGAACATTTCCCCCCTTTGTCAAACACCTCATGACTTTTGATGCTTTGACTGATTTATGTCCGTGTTCTGTGTATTCTCCAGTGTATGTGTTCCAGCAGAAAGACTCTAAGTATGCATATAAGACAGAGATCCGATCATGCCTGGAACACTCCTCTCGCCCCACCAGTACACTATGGGTGAATATGATGGCCAGAGGAGGTTCGGTAAGTAACTCTGTGTGATACAAGAACTTATCTTAACTGCCAGTGAATGAGTTATTATATAAATAATTCTGCTGTAGTAACATTATATGATTTTCTGTTTTAAATGAGAGTTTTTGCATTGCTTGGAACTTGGAACTCATTTGTAATTATTATTATAGATGTGGCATGTTTTTTTTTTTTTTAATGAGAAAAGAATGTTCTAAAAAGATCTTTTTTTTTTTTGGTTATTTCATTGGATATCATTTTTTTGCCAGTTAATATTTCTCACTTGTGAAGATGTATTGGGTGTCGTGCAGGGTTCCAGATTAAGGGTGCGTAGATATCTCCACAAAATGTTTCTCTAATTTTCCCCCTGCTATGTCAGGATTGTACCACATTACCTTTGACCACATGCAGGGTGCCAAGAAGAGTGCTATTGGTCAGAGAATCATCGCCATTCTACCATACATTCGACAAGAGATTCCCATCATCATTGTGTTCAGAGCCTTGGGTTTTGTGTCTGACAGAGATATCCTCGAGCACATCATCTATGATTTTGATGACCCTGAGATGATGGAAATGGTGTGTATCATTTGTCAGATGTCTATCATATTTACCTACAAAAATGGTGTCTGCATTTGTCAGATGTCTATCATATTTACCTACAAAAATGGTGTGTCATTTGTCAGATGTCTATCGTATTTACCTACAAAAATGGTGTGTCATTTGTCAGATGTCTATCGTATTTACCTACAAAAATGGTGTGTGTCATTTGTCAGATGTCTATTGTATTTACCTACAGGGGGCCTCCGTGGCTCAGTCGGTTAGCGCGCTAGCGCAGCGTAGTGACCCAGAAGCCTCTCACCAATGCGGTCGCTGTGAGTTCAAGACCAGCTCATGCTGGCTTCCTCTCCGGCCGTACGTGGGAAGGTCTGACAGCAACCTGCGGATGGTCGTGGGTTTCCGCCGGGCTCTGCCCGGTTTCCACCCAGCATAATGCTGGCCGCCGTCGTATAAGTGAAATATTCTTGTAATCTCCTACAAAAATGGTGCAGCGTATGATGGCAGTGAAATAAGTTGTTATTTATTGAAAAGACTGACTTTTTACCCTTTCCTGTGTCATGTTCCACATAGAGGAGTACATTTTTATAGGAAGAAGTCATACACACACATGCATACAGCAGCAAAATGGGGCTGATAGATTTGCTTTGATTTGAGTGTAACTCTACTGGTACAGTGTTGTTCCTTTTACTCAGATTCTCTGTGTCATGCTTTGTATTTATACATGTACTTAGATCTTTCAACCTTTTCGCATCTTTCATTCTTTTCGCATCTATCAACCTTATCGCAACTAGCAAGGTGTTTATTCAAGCATATTATGACGGTATTACTCTGTTGATCACTATTACTCTACTTTTTGTAAAGCCCTGAAACTGGCCAATCCAAAAAATGTAGTGTTGTCTCCAAAATCAAATTAATTTATAAATTCATTGAATCAAATTTTCAGGTAGCACTGAAAGTTGCTCTTTCATTAGATCTGAAATCTGTTTCATTTTTCCCAACTTAAATTTCAGAAATACAGATCATTTACTAACCTGGAACTTGGTCCTTCTGCATATGCTGTCCTCACCATGTCAAAGCTATACGCAACAAAGACATGTTTCTGTAATCCTCCAGTAATTCTTATGTCATATCGCTTAGTTATTCATGAATAATAAAGACCATAACGTCACAATTAACATAAATGTACATCAGCAGCAAGCCAAAATTCACTAACTGCCATTTTCAATATGAGTCGGGCGTACATGGCATCATCTGGAAAAAGATTAACTCGTGGACTGATTTGATTGACACCAATGAGATGTACACCATCTAAAGAGCGATTGTTTGAGAGTCATAACTTTGATTTGTGTGTTAGTAATGAACAGAAGTGTCCTGTAATCAGTTATATTGTGAAAAAAGATGATCTGAGGAAGAATTTCGGGAAGAGCAGCCGACTCACCGGATTTGAAAATCGCGGCTTGCGAAGTTCTGATGTTGTCCAAGTGGTTGCATCGGTTACATTTGTGTTATTTGCAATGTTATGATAATGGTCTTTGTTATTCTTGCATAATGAGGTGATATGAATGCTAAATTACTTTAAGATCACGGGATACCTCTTTGTGTCGCACAGCATTGATACTTTAAAAACAGTGCAGGTGACAGAACTGAGTTCCAGGTTAGTGAATGTAATGGTTCTTAGTGGTTAATGTGGAAACTATAAGTTGGAAACCTGGCCAACAGATCTCAGACCTACTCTTTCATGTGTGAAAGGGGGTAGGGTTTTGAGTCTGGGTAAGCGTATGACCCTTCATCTACATGTTTATGTACATTCATTTTATTGGTGTTAAATAACATGATGGTGATGTTAAATAACATGATGGTGATATACAGAAGGATATCACTTCATTTTACAATTTGTGAAGAAATTTAATTAATATATGGAAGACTGGTAATTATAAGGTAATTGTACATTTTGATTCCCAGGTAAAACCCTCATTGGACGAGGCTTTTGTCATCCAGGAGCAGAATGTTGCTCTTAACTTCATCGGTGCTCGGGGTGCTAAGCCAGGTGTCACTAAAGAAAAACGTATCAAATACGCCAGAGAAATCCTACAGAAGGAAATGTTGCCCCATGTGGGCGTCAGTGATTTCTGCGAGACCAAGAAAGCTTACTTTTTGGGGTGAGGCTTGTTTTAATTGGTTTACTTATGTGATATGTGTGTCGACTCGAGAACCAAGCACAAGTACTGTGTAAAATAATTGGCTGCCATTATTTTCTTTGTTGTACGTACACATATACACAAGTACATACAGACTTTCAGCCAGTTACAATAGTTTTCTAATTTGCTGCACTGCAAGGCCTCTGTGGACTTGTTTATGTTGTTTGAAGACTTTCAACAGTTTGGTTGCCCTGGCCAAGCACAGAATTTACCTACTGTATGTTCATTGATTACACAACTTGAAATTTTTAATTTAAAGGAGGTTAAGCAATGATTTGACCTGAAACAGTTCACTTTTGTAATTTCAATGTTGTCCCATGCAAGCATACCAAAGTAGACCACTTTTTTCCATCCAAATTAGTTGTGTTTAACATACTGTAATTGATTTAGATTTGGTTTTGTTCATATTTGACAAAATTCTGACAGTTTTGGTTTTGTTTTTTATCATCTCAAACAATACTTGCATAGTGCTTATTTATAGTATATGTGCCATCACTAGATGACGATGAATAATGTATCATACAGTGTTATACCTGACATTTAGTGTTATACCCAACTTTCATATCTCAGCGGATTATTACAGTGAGATTATCTTTGTTCTCAGGTACATGGTTCACCGTCTGCTTCTGGCAGCCCTGGGGAGACGGGAAGTAGACGACAGGGATCACTATGGCAACAAGAGGCTGGACTTGGCTGGACCTTTGCTGGCCTTCCTCTTCAGAGGGTAAAGTTTTGCTAACATTTGTATACTTTTGATTTTAGTTAATAAAAGATATTAGGTTGAAAGTTAGTTGGAATATAAGGACATATATGTGAATTATTCAAAAATATATTGTTGGAATTATAGGATCATGTATGAATTATTTGAAGATAACCTGCTGAAACTTTGTTGGAATATGAGGATATATGTGTTGACGTCTTCACACATCAATGTTTGTCAGGCTGTTCCGTAACCTGATGAAGGAGGTCAGGATTTACGCTCAGAAGTTTATTGACCGTGGGAAAGACTTTAATCTGGAGCTGGCTATCAAGACAAGGATAATTACAGATGGGTTAAAGTATTCACTGGCTACTGGGAACTGGGGCGATCAGAAGAAGGCTCACCAGGCTAGAGCAGGAGTATCACAGGTGAGGAGAATGTTAAAGTGACAGTTCTCAGTCAAGAAGAAGAATAGAGCTGCACTGAGTTAACTCTTATGGTGACTTTCCCGTTAAAAGGTTCATAAAAGGAGTATTGGTTAATGGCAAGTTTCGGAATTAAAGCGGCATAAGGTAGTTGAGGACCTAGCTGTAAGACAGATTTTAATTTTGTAAGTTATTTGTGTTTTTTTAATCCATTCGGGGTGATTTTAAAAATCCTGGCCCTAATTAAATATAATAAACACCTTCAGCGAACTTGTTCAGAAACATTTACTTCATTTAAAATCTCGAGATATTTCTGCGATGTGCAAAAGCTGATATTATGCTTTTTCACATTCTGTTATCCAGAAATATTTGTCATTGTCCTGATATAATCTACGTACTGCATGCTTTAATAATCGAGGCCCTACTTCTCGTAGTTTCACACCTCAAAAACTGATCTCACCTTTTATACCTAGGACATTTCAATATATAAAAGTGATCACCTTCATAAACATGTAAGAGAAAATTGTTGAGTTAAACAACATCCAGTCAAATAAATAGGACGTGTTAGAATGAGAAGATAGTCACTGAACATGTAACCTGTTATATTTACACTTACATTTACCAAATATTCTGTCCTTATCGGACTACATTAAAGTGATGTGATGTAACATCATTTCTTCATAAGAATTTCCATTATTTTCATATGGAACGTTTTGAAAATAGTTACTTCCTGTAAAATTGCCTCTGATGAGCTATCTTAATATCATTCCAGTAAGTCTTAATTCATCTGTGGTTGCTCACAGTAATGTGAAAAAGCTTTGGAGATTATGGTCTCACACACCTACCGTAGGTAAGTAATTGATTTTCTGTGGAATGTCTTGGTAAGAAAATATGTAAAAAAAAAAAATAAATTGAAGTATTTATGGACGCAGATGACTGTAACCTTGCACACTTTAATCAGAAACTTAAGGGAGAATTTCTTTGTTACTTTATATGCTTGATTAGGTGTTGAACAGACTGACTTTTGCCTCAACACTTTCCCATCTGAGGCGGTTAAATTCTCCTATTGGACGCGATGGTAAACTTGCCCGTCCTCGACAACTTCACAACTCTCATTGGGGAATGATCTGTCCTGCCGAGACACCAGAGGTGAGATGTTTGACTACACTGACAGTAATTTTCTGGTCAATTCAATAATTAAAAGTGTTTGATCTTGCAGTTCATCTCCATTGTGTTACATGAATGGTAAATGGAAAAATGGAATGTAGGTGTAAAGCATTGTAGTTTACTACACAATTTTGGGAAAAATAATTCACAGGATCTTTTAAAATCGTGGTCCATGTCCTTGGAGAAGCTATGGACAGGGTTGTCAGTGTGGATAGCTGGCCCCGTCTACAAGGCAATCGAAACACGTCCTGTACCTCATCATCACATACTGCAAGCAACATTAGAACATGGTTAAAAATGTGTCCTATCAAAGTTTTCAGCAAGTTGTTCTGGCGCACATCTGTGCATACTCTTATATTTTTAATGAGGCAAACCGTCAGATTTTTAGCTTGCCTGTACGAAGTAAGGTGAGTTATTGTGAGAGGGGGGGAAAGTGGCTGTGTTGGTCTCAGTGTCAGTGTCTGCTAAAGCTTTTTTTTTGGCCGCTGTATAGTGGGCTCATTTGTGGATTGAAGTTGTTTTTTTTTTAGCCCCTGTACATGTATAATGGGCTATTATATGTGGATTGACGATTAGACATTTTTTTTTTTTGCTATCTATTCTATAAATGCACATTCTAGATTGGCAAGTTAAGCTTGTTTTTTTTTTAGCTCTTGTATATTGGGCTATCACACATGAATTGAAGGTTAGGTTGTCTTTTTTGCTCCCTAGTTTAAGGTATGGTGTTTAAATGCACATTCCCCGATTTCAGGCTAAACATTTTTTCAGCTCCTGTTTAATGGCAGTGATACGTGAATCTCCAACACACAGCGATAGAAAGTTGTTTTCTTTGTGTTTTTTATATTTCTTCTGACCAGTGTTTGTGTACAAAGAGCCTACTGATGGAAGGTTGAACTGTTTTATTGGTTTTAGTTTTATAGTCTTTCTGAATGTTTTCTAATGATTTTAATTGATAGACTTTCAATTCAAAAATTTACCAGTTATATAAACTTCAGTTTGTTTTCTGTAGTAAACACGTTCTCTAGACATTAAACCTCCATGCAGGGCAACAATTTCTTGTACCAGGGTTTCTGTGACTATTGCTTATGTGATTTATGAACTTTGCCAGATTTACCATTTTTTTAATCAAGAAAAGTTTCATGTAGGGCTACAATTTTTATGCGCTTGCCTACCTACGTGTAGGAGAACAAGAAAGGGATTGGGTTCCTCTGGGGATTTTACCATTTTCCTGTTTGGTGGACATCATGCACACATTCAGATTAACTTCATTGTGTTCTCCTGATTTCTACAAGCTTTTCTTGTATGTCTACAGTTTCTTATGCATTGACTAATGTTGATAAGCTTTTTGTCTCTCTAGCTACTTTATTAGATTTGTAGAGTGTAAGAATTTACCTTGGTGTATACCAATTTATCTGGTATACAGAATCTGTAGAAAGATTTTCACATCTGTATTAGTACTAAGAGCCTATGACACTGGCCGATGCATGTGCCTTCCTGTACAGTGACGAAATGTTTAAACCATCCACGCAGACAGTGACCGTTGTCAGCTGAATATTTGCTCAGCCAATCAGAAGGCTGCAGTGGCCACCCATAGTACACGTATAGCTAATCATGGCAAGCGATTTGCATATCAAAGAGCACTCAAGTAATTTGGTACTCGAACACCCCACCATGAAGTTTCTTTACTACCATAGCTCAACATTTGCTCAGCTATTCACAGCGTTGGAATGTTGGTGGGATTCTCTGAATGCCATGCTTAATTTTCTTTCCACCTGGTTATCATGTAAATTTGAAAGTCATGACATTAAGCTTACTAGACTTACAATTAACATTTCATTCTGTCTTTTCCTGTATTACTTACTGTACTTGTATTTCATTGGTTATCTGTGGCTTGAGAACATTATGCATCATGCATTACTTGTAATACCGTAGGCACATTTGTACCCCATCAACGATGTTGTTGTAATTTAGAGGCGTATCGTTGTCCCGAGATACCTTTGTGTCAGCTGTCAACTCCTCTCACGTGTTCTGACCACCCTGCTCTGTGTTGTGGCTGTCTGTGGTACATGTTCTAACTGTTCAACTGTACACATTCCAGGGTGCTGCTGTGGGCCTAGTAAAGAACCTAGCTCTGATGGCGTACATCTCTGTGGGCTCACAACCCTCCCCCATCCTGGAGTTCTTGGAGGAATGGAGTATGGAGAACCTTGAGGAGGTCGCTCCGTCATCCATCATGGAGTGAGAATTTATCTTGTATAAAATGCTAATTTGCCAAATATAGTCTTACATTCCCAGCTTATTTGAATTTGCGATTGTACATAGGAAAGTCTCCCAGCAACTTGCAGATGATGATGGGTTTCAAATCAAATAAATAAATGTTACTTGAAGAACTGCTGAAAGTTGCATAAGGGCTTTTGTGAATGAGTACTTTAGATTGCTTCAGAACAGTCAACCGGCCTTTCACTAATGTGAGATGAATTCAGCTCTCATAGGCTTCTTTGCAGCCATGCTATAGAAAGTCTGCCAGTTGCAATGTCTTTGAATACTTAAACAACAGTAAAATAAAAATTAATGTATATAATGAGTTTTGATATGTTTTTCAATGTAGCCCATAGGAGAGATAATTTATGGGGGTTTTTTTTGTGTTGTTTTTTGTGCACGTTTGAATTTAATAGAAATTTGTACTGTTATCACACTTAATATTTTGTATGAATTAGAATAATTTTCCCTCTGGTGTGTTTGACAGTGCGACAAAGATCTTTGTGAATGGCTGCTGGGTGGGGATCCATCGTGACCCAGAGCAGCTGATGAACACTCTGAGGAAACTGCGACGTGAAATGGACGTCATTGTGTCTGAAGTAAGTCTCCGTTATAGTGAAAGAATATGGATATTTTCAACATATAGATATACATACCTTTTTCTGAAACATCTTATCCGAAACATTTTGGATTTAGGTGGGTAATGTCTTTTGGCATGATTATAGTCAAGTTTTGGTGATGATCTTGTCTGGGCTATTTCTGTACATGTTTAAGTGTGTGAAAATATTCTAATTGAAAAACATTGACATTTTCTCATTATCTAATGTTATGTGGTTTTGTCATCAGGTTTCCATGGTGAGAGATATCCAGGACAGGGAGATTCGTATCTATACAGATGCAGGCCGAATCTGTCGACCTCTGCTCATTGTAGAGAACCAGAAACTACTGCTGAAGAAAAGTCACGTGGATAAACTGAAACAACGAGAGTACAACAATTACAGGTATGACAACACATGCATCTGGCTTTATCTTTGTGAAATTATGTTAATCACTTTCCAAGTCTTAAAGTGAGTAGTGTTACCAAAGTCATATATGTGAAATATTTTAGTGGTTTGGAGTAAAACACCAATCAAATAAATTAATCACTTGCATTATAATTACATGTCCGGTACTTCTGCAGGTCAGGGCTTGAGTAGAAACTTTTCACATCCTACATATGGACTCTTTATAGCTATCCCCTGACTGGTTTAACAGGACTTTCCCTGTGCAGGGTTTGTACAAGGCAACCCAAGCTACTGTGCAACTTCAAAATTGCTTAATGCGCTGCAGTGTATGTATGAAAGGCTGAAAGTTCAACTAATTCAGGTTATTTTACATTGCTTTGGGCCTGTATAAGTATAGAATGTTTTTTCCACGTAACTTGGAAAATGTGAATTTTATGCCTGGAAAGCAGTGATAAAATGTTGAAATTTGAAATCTTCAAATTACTGTATATGAATCCTGCTGTGGTTTTCAGTTGGCAGGAGCTGGTAGCCAGTGGGGTTGTGGAGTACATTGACCCCCTGGAGGAGGAGACCATCATGTTGGCCATGACCCCAGATGACCTTCAGGATAAGGAGGTGGCCTACTGTTCTACCTATACACATTGTGAGATTCACCCCGCCATGATCCTGGGTGTCTGTGCCTCTATTATACCATTCCCAGATCACAACCAGGTAAATCTGTTAATGGTGACAACAGGGCATGTAGGTCCTAATGAAATTAGTACAGTGTAGACTATTACACCATTCCGACAACTTAAAATCCCAGGCACATACAATTATACCATTCCCATGACATAAAACCCCAAGCACATACAATGATATCATTCCCATGACATGGAACCCCAAGCACATACTCTTATACCATTCCCATGAACTGAAACTCCAAGCACATGCTATTATGCCATTCCTACGATGTAGAACGTCAAGCACATACTATACCATTCCCACGACATGAAACCCCAGGCACATACTATTATACCATTCCCACAATGTTAAACCCCTGGCACATTTTATTATACTGTTCCCATGATGTAAAACTCCAAGCATATACTATTCCACCATTCCCAGATCGTGACCCAATAATTCTGATAATCATGCCACATGCATTTGAAGTAAAAGCAAACAGTAGTTCTGCATACAACTATGCATGTGAAGAAATTTTTTTTTTTCTACAATTTATGCAGAGAAAGTGAAATTCTGTCTGTTACATCTCTGTTGACAGTCTCCCCGTAACACATACCAATCTGCTATGGGGAAACAGGCCATGGGCATCTACATCACGAACTACCATGTGAGGATGGACACCCTGGCTCATGGCCTGTACTACCCCCAGAAGCCCCTAGTCACCACTCGCTCTATGGAGTACCTCCGCTTCAGGGAATTACCCGCAGGTCAGTGTGTTGATTGTGTTTAAATGTGGTCATTTGTTCATTTCTCAGGTATTTCATTCGAAATGGCAAAAGGATGTGTATTCTTGTTCCTGAAAATAAGGTTTGCTAAATTCTGGTGGAATCCAATGAAATTTTACCTCCTGACATTAAGTTTTGATTGTTTGAATCCAGAGATCGATTTCCTCTTAAAGAACCCATTTGTATGTAAATTTCACATTTTTTGTTCTTTATGAATCCATTGAACTGAGCACAGTCACCTACTGTTAAAACTACTATTCATTTCTTGATTGTTATTTTCTATATTTAGAATGTTTTGTAATAGACAAGGCTAAAACGATTCAGAGTTGTAAGAAGTGATCATTTTTGTGTTTTAGGTATCAACTCCATAGTAGCGATCATGTCCTACACTGGATACAATCAGGAAGATTCTGTCATCCTGAATGCTTCTGCCATTGAGAGGGGCTATTTCAGGTAGCATCTGATTAATTATTCTGTTTTATCATCTCAGTCCTAGTGTTTCTTACAAATCAGATTCATGCCAAAAATCCATCCTGGTTTAGTTTCATGCACTGTAGTGTTACTACATACTTCGTCTAACATTACCATGCCATAGGGGATGATGGGGTACAATTTTATTTGAATAAACAAACAACGCGGGAAGGTCTGCCAGCAACCTGCAGATGTTCGTGGGTTTCCTCAGGGGTCTACCCGGTTTCCTCCCACCATAATGCTGGCTGTCATGGTATAAGTGAAATATTCTTGAGTACATCGTAAAACACCAGTTAAATAAATCATATATTCGAATAAATAGAATTACTTCGTGTACAGTGCATGTTGTGTTTGTGCAGCAGAAACACAGGCATATGTTTTAGAGCTCTATGTAAGTTTGATGTAAACCTATTTGAACAATTTCAGCTTAACAATTTTTCCAGACACTCACTTTACAAGAATCCTTTTTGTTTCAGGTCATTTTTCTACCGATCTTACAAAGACTCTGAGTCTAAGAAAGGTTTAGATCAAGAGGAGATCTTTGAAAAGCCAACAAGAGAAACTGTTCAAGGTTAGTGTTTCAAAGACTCAAAAAACAGGATAGAATCAGTAAGTAATGCTGTTCAGAACAACAAATGTCTCTTAAATATTAAAATGACAAAATATTAGTAAAGTTTATATTCATAATTCATGTATGATAACATGGTTTATGTGAATTGTAGAACGGCTATATGAGAATATTTCTGAAGGAGTTTTGGAGACAGATTATGTGATGTATCTTCTTTCCAATAGACATCATTGTGGTAAAAGATGCCATGATTTGTTGTTAAAGGTATGAGACATGCCATCTATGACAAGTTGGATGATGATGGTATAATCGCCCCAGGGACCCGAGTGTCCGGTGATGATGTGCTGATTGGGAAAACCATCACTCTGCCAGCCTCTGAGGATGAGGTAGGACACATTTGATACATTTAACAAACACTTAACAGCATTTAGCATGTCGTGAAGAACAGTTATACATTGGTCTTCGTTTTACACATTTTACACAAGCTGAATAACCAGACCAAATATGATGAACAGTCTTGTGATATTTTAAGGTGTTATAAAGTATCATATATTTTTGACGAGTTCAACAAAATTAATTACTTAATAAACAGTTTTTTTGTAGTACGAGGAAATATGGTAGAGGTAAGCAGATGTAAGGACAGTGCCTATTGAAATATTATGCACATGTTTTAATGAATGTGTTATATTGCAGTTGGAAGGTGAGACTAAGCGGTTCACAAAGAGAGACTCCAGTGTGTTCATGAGGAGAAGTGAGACTGGTATTGTAGACCAGGTTTGTACATTGAAATTTATGGGTAGAAAAAAGATTTAAAAGATCATGTTTATGTTAAACCTGTTAAATTTATCACATTATGAATCAGTTTACCTTTCTTTACCACGAAAATTATTGAAATAATGCAGTACCTCACATGCTAATAGCTGCAGTGGACAAAACCATCAAGAAGGCATGGGTTATCCCCCCTGAGGAACATTTTCAAATTAGTGTCTATAAGTTGTCACATATCCCTGGTTGATTTACAAGAAGGTAAAGGACTATGTTTTATTAATGTATGTGAATTTCACATGTATCACAAAGGATTTGTTGTTAGTTAGTAATTTGTTGAAGTTATTTAATTTTTTTGAAGGTTTTAGAAATGTTCGTCAGTAAAATATATTAAGTTGGAAAATATCTGAAGCATTTGTTAAAATATTTTGTACTCGTCCATAGCTCTTTCAATTAGCTGTTGGTTCCTGTCCTAAAATACATTACTAATGGCTTTGATTTGATTCTTAGGTTATGGTGACGATAAACCAGGAAGGGTACAAGTTCTGTAAGATCCGTGTTAGGACGGTGAAGAGTCCTCAGATTGGGGACAAGTTTGCCAGTCGTCATGGACAGAAGGGTACCTGTGGGATCACTTACAGGCAGGAGGTGAGACAGGGTGGCACGATGCCTGCATATAGAACATACATACACCAAAGATAAATACCCTGAATTAATGGCAGGTGGTTTTTAGAGGACATAACATGGGCTGCTTGAGCAAAAATGGGACAGAAGTTGGTGTGGTGCAGTTTGTGTGATCCTTGTAAGTGTCTGTTAATGTGTTTGTGTGCTAATGTGTTATTTATGCGAAGAAAAACTTGATCAAAAGAGAATATGCAATAAAAAAGTTAAAATAAACAGAACACTAGCATTTAGCACGTACCATATGTGTTTTTTTCTTCTCACAGGACATGCCGTTTACATGTGAAGGTATCAGCCCAGACATTATCATCAACCCCCACGCCGTACCCAGTCGAATGACAATTGGCCATTTAATCGAGTGTCTCCAGGGTAAGGTGTCGGCTAATAAGGGGGAAATCGGTGATGCCACGCCCTTCAACGATGCTGTCAACGTGCAGAAAGTCTCCCAGCTGTTACATCTCTACGGCTATCATCTCCGAGGGAATGAGGTCAGTCATACCAGAGTAAACACTGATTGATGTCTCAATATATAGTTGATTTAGATCATAGCATTTATAATATTTATTATGGAACTATGTGTGTTCATGATAAATGTATTTTTTTTTTTACATTTTATAATCACATTGAAATACAATCATTTACTTCAGGCCACATAATAAAATTACTTGTTTACCATCATGAACCTCCTTTTTGTTTTTATAATATTTACTTTTTATTTTGACAAATTTACCATTTACATCATTTTTATTATCATATATACTTATTAGTATTATATATTTTAAAAATCTAGAAAGCTGATAAAAGCTGAAATGGGCAGTGGTGAGAAAAACATGTGTAATGTGGCCTGTTAACAGGTTTGACTTGTAAGCCTGTGACAAATAGGTGTACGTCGCATAATTATTCCTGAATGACCGCACTATTGATTTGTTGAAAATTATGAATAATTTATATGTACACATACATGTATGTAAGTTGTGTTTTTTGGGCTAGGTTCTCTTCAATGGCTTCACTGGCAGGAAGGTGAATGCTCAGATATTCTTGGGGCCCACATATTACCAGCGTCTGAAGCATATGGTGGATGATAAGATCCATTCTAGGGCGAGAGGCCCCCTCCAGATCCTCAACAGGCAACCTATGGAAGGTCGATCAAGGTCAGTAAAAACAAAATTGCTAGTAAAGAATTCATCCTGATTGCTGTTAGCTGAAATAAATTTTTCTCCAGTATTCATCAACCTTTATCTAGCCATTGACACATGTAAAACTTGCTTTAATTACCTTTTAACTAAGTTCCGATTATTTTCTATGATAAAAAGACGTATATTGTTCTACATCCAATCTAAGGACTTACAATGTTGAGTTGTATTTGTGCCACCAGGGATGGAGGTTTGCGTTTTGGTGAGATGGAGCGTGATTGTCAGATCGCTCACGGAGCTGCCCAGTTCCTCAGAGAGAGGCTGTTTGAAGCATCCGACCCTTACAGAGTGCACGTCTGTAATATCTGTGGACTCATTGCTATTGCTAACTTGAGGAACCAGACGTTTGAATGTCGTGGATGTAAAAACAAAACTCAGGTAGGTCAGAAAGTTGTGTCCACTTTGAATGTGCAAACATCTGACAGAGGAACTCACTGCTAGAGTTGTATATGGAGAATACATTTAATGGGTAGTCATTGCAGTAGGAGTGCTTGTTGATGATTCTGGTCAGACAATGATGTGTTTAAGGCTTGTCTTGAATGTCGACTTAAATTACTGTTAGTCTCACAGGAGTTTGAAAGCTGATACTCATGTAGCACTATGAATTTTGTCTTGGCCTAAAATGGGAAAGGTATTACATTGTTATGGGTTATTATCGAATTTCAACACAAAATCTCAGAGCTGTCCTACCGGTTCACATTCTTCAATTTGTAAACTCTTGTTTGCAGATCTCCCAGGTGCGTATGCCATATGCCTGTAAGCTGCTCTTCCAAGAGTTGATGTCAATGAGCATTGCCCCCAGGATGATGGTCAGCTGAAAGGCGTTTATGTACCTGGAGCAGAGAAGACTGTTCATTGTCAATGCTGGTTGCTATCTGAAGTCTTAAAGCATGGATATGACTCATTCAAGGTTTACAGGTGGCTTTGGTATGTGTGGGTACCAAACTACATGTATATGTGATGCTGCCTGGAATGTATAAGGAAGATATCAGTGTCAGGAAGGTGGACAAGGCGTTGTTTCGGAGGACCGCTGAATCTTTGACCTTTTGACCCTCGTTTGGCAATGTGGGGATTATCATACTTGGATTCTGCGTAAACGAAGGGAGCATGAATACTGCTGTACAAAACACTTTGTGTACAGGGTATTGCTTGTGTATCATGAATAGATGTTGGCCACACCTTGTTCGTTCTAGTTTACATCAGTTAAGTTTACATGAAACACACTGTAAAAAGAGATTCCACCGAAGTTGGATAAAATGAGAAGTAATTTCAGTTTGGTTAGGTGCATTTTGATCAAGGCCATATCTGGAAACATGCTGAAGTAATGATGATCATCATGATCAACACCTATAAAAGCTTAAAGTCTTGCTTTTGAGAACAGTCATGGAAAATTAATTTGCTTAATACTTCTTGGAAATTGAAGTAACACATATGTATACATGTGTTATGTTTTTGGAATAACATGCCTTTGAACAGAGTAGAAGCTTTTAGGTTGTTAACTTTGTTCTATAGGGCTTTGAGACAGAGAGAGAGAGTGAGAACGAGAGAGCGTCATTGAGTTGAAAAAGAAAATGTGAAAAATATGAACATCATAAATGATCCTGTGCATCATTATGGACTTGTTCCTGTATATTTTTGTCCAAAAGGTTCCAAAATTTATTTCTTGAACCATTGTGTAAATAGTGCTGAGTTCATTTTCATTATATTCCTTGTAAAAATTGCAGGAAGCAGTGTAATTCCCTGTATTTCACTAAGGTGAAATGCAGTGTATTTCCCTGTATTTCACTAAGGTGAAATCATTGTGCTTGGATAGTATCACTTGCCATGCATCATTTTCCATTGCCATTGGAAATAAAAATCATGATCATCCCAGTTGAACTTTGTTGTTTGCTGTTATTACACATCCATGTGCAAAGACCATAGAGGGGCTTCTGTGGCTCAGTTGGTTAGCGCGCTAGCGCAGCGCAATGACCCAGGAGTCTCTCACCAATGCGGTCGCTGTGAGTTCAAGTCCAGCTCATGCTGGCTTCCTCTATGGCCGTACGTGGGAAGGTCTGTCATCAACCTGCGGATGGCCGTGGGTTTTCCCCTGGGCTCTGCCCGGTTTCCTCGTATAAGTGAAATATTCTTGAGTACGGCGTAAAACACCAATAAGTAAATAAATAAATAAAGACCATAGATGTCGCCAGCATTATGTACATCTACCCAACTATTCATGATTAAAAGAGATTTGACGCTTGCCAAAATGTGTCGTTGACTGATTATGGCTGGGTACAGTCTAAGAGATACAATTCGAGTAAAATGAGCCAATCATCATATTTCGAGATTTTTGCTCATGGGCGTACACAGAAAGCAAGGCATACTACATACGAAGCCTAGAGACATCGGGATCAAACCTGGGTTGGATCATACCAAGGCTTTAAAAATGGTGCGGCTGTAGTTTCGGTTGACTCCTTGCACTAAGAGGTTAGATCAAAGAAACCTGACCGGTTGACCTATTGTCAGTATAATGTGACTGGTTTGGGGTGTCATGTCTGGTGTCTTTGGCATGATATTTCAGTGACGGTAGCACTTTGGTGGCATGGACTCAACCTGCGACAAGAAGACAATATATGGCCAAACACCTAATGACTCCTCCTCGTCATATGACTGAAAAATTGTTAAGTACAACAAACCCCAAGCACACAGACATACACACAAGTAACACAAATTAAAGAAGAAATCACATTGAAAGCATGCCTGTAAGTTGACACTGATGTAAATCTGATGGAAATTGGGAGTGATGACCATCCGTTTTTTTAGAACCAGTTGTACCTCCATGGGGGAAAGTAAAGTTACGAACAGGAAGAAACATTTCTATCCTGAACAGAATATATTAGTTTTGGCCGTAAAGAAACTATTCTCGCAATATCCCGTTTCTTCCGCCTTTTTGATGTCCTGTCTATGTCACATGGGGAGATTTTTATGTAACCAACTTCAAATCCCACAGCTCTGGACAAAATTTTTTTTCTTGTTTGCATGTTGTTAATCTCACACCCTGACTAGCAGCAGAATCAAGGTAATTGGTGCTCATATAACTGTTCCCTTTACCGTCATCAAAGCTCAAGACATACATTTAATAGCTAAAATATTGTTCCCGGTAACCTAGGCTTAATTCAGTACTATAGTCGAACAATACAGTGAGCCGAAGATGTGCAGCCCATTATGCGTGCCGAACATTTTGTAAACAAGTGAAAAAATAGCTGTGGCCGCTGTCCATTTGTCGCACAGCGTAATATTGTAGGCCAACTGGGCCTAACCTACTCGTCAGCCTGATGTCCCAATACCGTGATTGGGTGGGCCGTAATGCATTACATCAGTGCATTAGCTGTATAAATGTACTATTCGAAAAAATATATAGGGGATATAACAGTGGACGTTGATATTCTCGAAAATGCGATTGTATAACTGTGAAAGAATAAGAAATACACTTAAAGAGTAAAACGACGCACCACGATGATCATCGCAACAGCACAAAACCGTGCAGCTTGACGTGAAACTGGCTAGGGTGCATTTTGAAATTTCCATTTTGGTTTGTCATCGAATTGTTATGTGTTATTGACAAAATGTCTATCAAAATACATAGAATAAATGTTAACAGCTGTGGCCTATTTATATATAATATACCTTATACGTTTTATATGTTGCTACAAGGCAAGACGCATACTGTTGAAAATGTCGATGAAATATCCCATAAATCATGTAAACAAACATGAAGGAGTCCAGGTATTTCCAGGGGAAATAGTCAAGATATTATTTGTTAAGCTGCCACACATGGACGCAGAGGGACGAAAATATGAGTGGATGAATTGCCAAAATGGTTTTATCGTTGCTGTTTTTTTTTAGCTCGCCTGTAGTAGCTTATGTCGTACCCTGGTCGTCGGCGCTCAACAACAGGGAAAGCAAGGTTAAACAAAATGTTAGGGTGGTATCTTAAAAAGTACTGCAGGTACAGGGTTTGAACACATGTAGAGCACAATAACATGAGAGGAATATTCCATCGTTGATTCCGTGTGTACTTATTAAATACCGTAAATTACTGAATTTATGACTTAGTGTATTGTGTATTAGAATCTATGTTAAACAAAATGTAAGACCTGGTATCTCAAAAAAGTACTGCATTTATTGAGCTCAGGGTTTGTACATATGTAGAGCACAATAGCACGAAGTGGATATTCCATCGTTGATTGGGTGTATACATATTAAATACCATAAATTACTGAATTCCTGACTCTTTGTATTGTGTATTCAAATCAATGTTAAGCAAAATGTAATGGCTGGTATCTCAAAAAAGTACTGCATTTATTGAGCTCAGGATTTGCACACATGAAGAGCACACTAACACGAGGGGTATATTCCATTGTTGATACGGCTTGTGCATAATAAATACCGTAAATTACCAAATTACTGACTTAGTGTATTGTGTATTAGAATCAAAGTTGAATGAAGTGTTAGGCGTAGTATCTCAAGTACAGATATGTATTGACCTGATATTATACATGCATCATCGAATACGCTCTGTGTGCATATTAATTACCGTTAATTACCAAATTCACAAGTTTAGCACTTTATGTATTGAGGTGAAGTTTTGCATTAATGTGTCTCAAACAGGCGAGCTCTTTGGTAGCCTTGCTTCCAAATCTACATTCCTCTCCACGCTAAACGCCTTACGGGAACAGCAAGAATATACGGATTTCACTGGCTGTACGTGTGACATTTTGCAAACTGTCACCTGGGGCTAATATGACACTATAGTTATATTAGTTCCATTTGTCACGTAATCGTCGCTGCTCTGATTTTACTCTCCATGCTGCATGTCGTTGTATAAATGTATAGCATTTTCAAATATAAATCTGTTACGACCGTCCTCTCTCTCGATTACTCTTAACGCAAGTATTGCAGCGTTTCCAAAACGTTTTCGGATTCTACTTTCTGCAGTTTTCACCCTTTTCAAAATTTGGCTTGGGGGGAGTGTTTTTTTTATGTAACACATTGATGCAAGTAAAGAGAATTTATTACATAGGCCTACATTGCGGTGTTCGCTGGAAGTGAAAGAAACCCATATGATGAAATGACCGCGGTTTCATGGTATTGCAACATTGGGCACACGTGAAGGAATGGGGAAAATTTCCTTTTTTGTTTGTTCGACCGAATTCAGAAGAAGGCTAGCAGGTGCTCTGACATGTCGGGTCTCCTTTACCCCTCATTAACGACTAAGTGTTTATTTATAGGTAAATATAGGAACACTTATATGCGTCGTTTAACTTACCACTGATCAATGAATAGAGCGGATGAAGTATGTTACGGAATGTTAATGCCGGCGACTTTGGTTCATGCAAGTAAGGAAATAGCCGATGCTCCTGCTCTTTGCCAGAGCTGTCGATTTGATTGGCGTCTTGTGCTCCTGAATTTCTAATTTCATCGACGGCGATCATCGTTTTGTTTGGATGAACCAGGAGTAAATAAACCAACAGCCTTTGGAATATAAGTAACGGAGTTTTTCGCGAAGATTTTCACCTGCAGTTTAAGGCGAGCTCAATTAAGGTGTGAGCTCAAACCTAGGAACGTCGTGTACGCAGGTTAGAGCGTGAGTGCATTAATTCTGGCTGGTTATTGTGGTGAAAGCTTCAGAGACCTGTTGAGGCTGGGATTGAAGCAACACGTGATGTGACCTAACGATAGGTAAAAGACCGCTCGGCACCTTAGCAACTCTGCCATGTTACCCCCCACCCCCCGCTCCCATCTCCCCACACTGTTGGCCACGTCTGCTTGCATGTATCTGTATGACAAATAAATACAAGATGCAAGGAGCATGCGTGTATTTTCAGTACAGGTGACCATAAACCAGCTAGTGTGTCACGTAAAGAGGTGACTGCAGACAGTAGAACGCGCTTATATAATCCGTGTTCTGTACAGTGGTAATGTTCCCCGTATAGTTCTGCACCGCGATCCGGTCTTTATATTTGTCTGCATTGTGACCACAAAACTAAATCTGGAGACACTAAGACACTGTTGAGGTGCCCTGGAGATAATATTCTCTAAGCTTAGAGATAACACTGGTCTCTGTTTACCTCCTTCCCCCCATTTAAACAGTTTACAGTCAGAATACGACTTGACTTGGAGACGGTATTCCGTGGCCGAGAGGATTAGCACGCAACCGCGGAGTAATTACCCGGGGGCCTCCCACCAGTGCGGTCTATGTGAGTTTAAATCCTCTCCGATTGATGTGGAAAGGTCTAGCTAGCTGGAAAGCCTGGTATCGTCATAGACATATTTTTTGAAGACAAATCTGATGTTATGTTTTTCCACGATGTATAGGTTTCCTGTAAACTCCTGGTAAAATCCGGATAAGTGCGTTTGTACTTCTGATAGCTAAAGTGTCCGTAAACCAGTGCTAATGTAAATCTAAACATTGCATGGTGACAGTAAAGGTATATATGGGATGATACTTTCTGCCGAAAATATATTGTACTTCTTGTAATAAACAGAACACGCAGCGGGTCAAAATTAAGTATGTGGTCTTACTTTCAGTAGAAAAAGATACATCTTTCATAGGAAGATCATATAGTGACCCAAAGATGACATAAACTATATATATTGTGATAAATGGATGTAAGACGCTACTTGGGCAAAGATGAACGGACGTCACTTGTATGTCACACAGTAAGTAACCTGAGACACCCTATACCGCTTTCATTCTGCAAGACTTAAGTGCGCAGTGGCTAAACTGTATAGTCATTTTTGTAGTATGTCAATAGCAGTACGTGTCTATATGGGGAGAGGGGACATGGAATTTGATTAAATTAGTCCTTGGTCGTCAAATAGACAAGACTTCAAAGGCTGTGAATCTTAAAAATAACAATACCTCTGTGCCGCTGTGTGTGTGTGTATGTAGCTGGAAACTACAACATGTACATGTGTATTTATTAGGTATATATGCGTGTACTAATCTACATTAACGCTGGTCTTCACCACATCTTACACTATATAAATAGGCCCATATGCCATGAGCGGACTGTTTCATATTCATCAGATCTCATAGCGTCTCAGATTATTGCAACTGCTATTATCCGTAATAATGCAGGGTATTTGTGTATAAACATTATATATATAGATATAACATGCGCCCCAAATTAATTTCGTCAGCCGTCACCTCCCGTGGGTTGTTCCCTTACAATCTCTCGTCATGTCCAGGTGAATTAAGAAAAAAACACGATATACCGCCTGGATTAAAACTGGATACGCTCATATGCAGCGATTTGTCAGCGGTCGACATACTGTGAAAGAGGAAATGCCACAATAATGGTGTCTGGCGACAGGAGATTGAGTATGCACGCCTCTTTTTGTTATATGCGTCATATCGGTTTACTTCTGAAGTGACACTAAGCCTTAAGCAAGCAAATACCAATTTTGCCTAAGTTATGTAGAAAATCTTAATTTTTCTTATAGTTGTTTATTTTGTACGTGTTACGTATATACACAGACCTATATATACATGCTGGCTGATGGTTTAAGCCCTGGCTCGTTGCGATCTTCAGGCCCTTCACCAGTGAAGTTGTGTGTTCGAATCCAGCTTTTACTGTGGAGGTTTGACAAACACCATCACACCTGACACCAGATACACCAGTACGTACACGACACATTTACTGGCGTAAAACTGAAGCCGAATCAGCGACCTCAATGCTCAAATAACTCAACTGTAGAGACAACCTGGAGAACACCATCACACCTGACACCAGATATACGAGTGCATACCAGACGCACCTGCTGATGTAAAACTGATGCTGGACCAGAGGCCTAAATGCTCAGGTAACTCAGCTGTAGAGGTAACCTACAGAACACCATCACACCTGACACCAGATACACAAGTACTTACCCCACACACCTACTGATGTAAAACTGGTGATGAACCAGAGACCTCAATGCTCAGGTAACTCAACTGTAGTGATATCCTGGAGAACGCCATCACACTGGTACTTACCTGACACGTCCCCTACTGATGTAAAACTGATGCTGAACAAGGGACCTCAATACCCAGGTAACTCAGATGTAGAGGTAACCTGGAGAGCGCGATCATACTTAACACACCTGCTGATGTAAAACTGATGCTGAACCGGCGACCTCAATGATCGGGCTACCTGGAGAATCTAGGCGTCGTATACCAGACGTCAAACAAAATGGACCTTATAATAAACGCAAGGCCAATTTCCAAAAGGACGTATAACACAAACCACCAAATAACTAAGAAATTATATAAAGTACGAAATTAGGGCGGAATCATGCAAAGAGAAGCAGTCAACCGGTTTCAATAATGTTGGAAAGACACAAGGAATGTTTTGGGCGAATGAGTGTAACTGACAGACACCTACTGATGTAAAACTGAGGTCAAACTATCAACTTCGTTTTTACTTTTGCATGCCATCGAATTAACCTAAGAAGGTCAGTTTCTGTTCCACTTTGTTTGCATTCTACTGAAATGAAACCAATAGGCTGATGAATCTACGTACAAGCTAATAACACTACATCTTCGCTACATCCAGGTTCATGAATTTATGATATTACGGATGCGTGACACTTAAATCTGAGGACACAGCTAGTTTCTTACTTTCATTCTTTTGCTGTGGATGTTAAAAATGTTAAAAACAATCTACACACCAGAACATTTCATGTACATTTTGTAAAAAAAAAAAAAAAAGAAATTCCTTTTCGGTACGGTTCTATCGGTTAAGATATTTTACATCTTATCTATATATTGCCTTCAATTTCAGGTTGTGTTTGGCAAGAATTCCGCAAGACTTCAGAGCCCAGGTTAGCTGGGGAATTGAGGAATGTAAATTAAATAATGCGCTTGTAAGTAAATGAGACACAAATAGTCGGTACTTATGTCTAGATACTTCACTGAAAAATTGACACTGACAGATGGTTATATCAAACGATAACAGAATGGAAGAAGTGTTCTTTTTTACATTGGAGCATTGATATCAATAAAAACGATGGCTTTCATCCACAACGCGCAGATGCCAAATCCCCGTGTATACTATGGTTAGGCTAATTGAACTATTTTATCAACAGCAGTAAAATTCAAATGAGGATTTTCAATAATTAGTTAGATAAATAACTGGTGACTGACTTAAACGTTTTAAACGCACTTTTACGTAGAGGCCTTCCAAAACATGCATGTTTTCCCATGAGGTTCTAAGATTCGAAATTATTGTAAATATTTGTGTCCCTAGGTGTTGCCATCCTATAACTCTATACCATTTTCTGTTCAGATAGAGAGTCCATATTACATTTTACTGAACTCACTTCTGAACCTTTGGTATCCGCAGATAAAGGAGGTAGACATACGCTGCGATAAGGCAGACATTTTAGCGCTTCTGGGTTTCGATGCTCTGTTGTTTTACGGGGGAACTATGGGGTGCTTTGACATTTACAACAGCGATAGCTTATAGAAAGAGGGTAAGCCTAGACAGAAGTCACACCCGGGCTGAGAGACTGAGGTCTCGGCTTGTCACGTTCTAATGCCACTGCTCACTCCCGTCGGGTTTTTTACACCTTGTTAGGACGAAGGTCTGGTATCTGCAAGGCCTTCATTGCTGAGGTTATCCCAGTATTGGCGGTCTCACGTAGGGGTGCAGCCAAGGCGCAGACGTCTCTGACGAATGGGTCGCTGGAGGCCGCACACATCGGCGCCGACACCGCCAGGTACCCCATCAAAGCTGATGTTAACAGCCTGTTTGACTTGTCCTTGTTCAACTCATAGTGTCCGGTGGACAGCCATATGCACCATGACCCCGCAATCCATTTACCTGACAATAAGCAGCTGCATGAGTGCCGACAGTTATATACAGGTAAGTATAGTATGCCTACAGCTTAACACTTGAGTTGCAAATACTAACACACCCGAAACGTGTTTTCTAGGTTAGGTCAGGAGTCTATCGTTTGCAAAGTTGTCCAAGACGTCCGTCTCGCTGTAAACTATAAGCGCTTGACCAATGACGTCAGATGTTTGAATGCAGCTCTAGCTTGTTCAAGGAAAGGTACAAGTGAAATATTCTTAACTGTACAACGAAAAAACACCAATCAAATAAGTTAATAAATAAACATATCACACAGTATCAAACAAAAAGATTGAGAAGAATAAAATGAGGTGTCATGTGTATATGTACGTCTCATCATAACACAAATTCATAATGATCAAGGGTGTGCTGACTGAAGGTTCATGTAACCGGCCATGCTGACAAACCGTTTCTGTGTGAAATTTTTGCTATGATCTAATATTAGGGCTATAAATTCTGGGAATTGGCGAAGGTTTGTCGTTCGAACGGTATAGTACAGTTGTTGCATAATGATCGTTCATGTACTCAAAGATAGATATGTGGCTGAGCCATACATCACTATATAGGCGAAAGGATGCCCTAGCTGGTATTAATGGTTAGTTAGATTATAGTCCGGCGGCCCCACATTCCTGCATTATTCTCACACATTTATGATACCTATCATAAAAAGATCACAGCACAGAGAAAAACAGATCAACGGCGACAGCATGATTGTTATCAAAATGGTACAAATAGGTGATCGGTGAAATACGGTCTTAGCCGCACCACGCTGTCTGAAGAGATGCTGAAGTACTATTGTTAAGTATGGAGTATAGTCCGGCAGGCCCATGTTCGGGCATCATTCTCACACGTCTAATGTCTAAGCCACACAGTGAAAGATGAGCTATACTGTCCACAGAGGCACACCGCTGCATTATTCTCAGACCAGTAATGTCGTATACATGCAATTCTAAGTGAATGGATGTCATGGCGTCAATGTTCAGTAAGAGTGCACTCCAACAACGGCACATTTCTGTATTATTCTCAAATGAGAGAAGCCAACATCCACACATATACATTCCTGTATTATTGTTGAGTAACATCCAGTTTCATATGAAATGGCGTTCAGTGGGTGACATGCTGAAAAACTGTCATACATTACTAAGATTATATAGTTTCTGTTGCGACGGTTTGTCGGGTACGTGGAGAAGGTGCACTCCTGTTTCATACATATACATGTACATTATGAATGAAAAAAAATCACTGAGTACGACGTTAAACTCAAAATGTAACATATAAGTATGTCAATAAATCAATAAATAAATAAATGTTTTGCCACACAAACGCGTTCGCCTCGTTCCCGAATTCTGTCGACCAAAGTGTGCTTGTAAACAAAGGTATAAAGCCAAATATAATGACCGCTCCCTACACAGAAGCCAGTATCATCTATTCCCAGTTCTGTATACTTGCTTCCATATTTTGGTTAATGAATTGTTCTTCCGCTCTATCCATACACATATGGACTACTGGACGTGAGAAAAGCAGCTGTTAATTCCGATCTAATAATGGACAGGCCTGCATATTAGGAGCGGCTATACTGCATCTGACTTCAGTGCAAGATATTGGGGTAATGCTGGTACTGCGCCTTGGGGCAAAGCATCAAGGAACACGTCAAGTAGGCACTATCGGATTATAGTATAGCTAAGTACCTTTGTCACGGTGAAATTTCCATTTGGTATATTATTTCAAAATTAAACGCAAAATAACAGATGTGATAATTAAAAACAGAAGCACCAAACCTTTTTGAACCCATAAATAACTAACCACTGACAGCGTAGGACACTATAACGACTGAGTTTCTCGTCTGAAAACCATTGCCTGGAAGTTGGAGTGGCAAAATTATTGGTAAATTTCAAAGCATGGTAACATGTGTACGTTCGACTTTTCCAGACAAAATATTATACCATACATTCAACCCACAGTGCCCCATCCCCACATGGCATTAAAGCGAGTGCCTGGGGCATGTGTTGGTGTAGTTTTCGCCTTCAAATCTGAGCTATGACTTTGATCTCTGCCTTCAAAGTCGCTCTTCCTCTATCCTGGACCCCCTGCTGAGTATCCTCTCTGTGTGACTGTCGTACATTATCTACAGCAGGTGTGAGTCGCACCTTTAATTAGCCTGATTTAAATCCTGAAGTTGCAGAGTTTGGCTCATACAATTACGCAGGTAGGACCCCAGGATTTAATACACGGACTTCGCCTTTCATAAGTGCTGATTCTGAGCTCTTGTTTTGGATTAAAACGGTGGTACTTTTCATAAAGTAAGTAAATGTAAAATGCTCACTTAGTCAAGCAGAGGCCTTTGCATTCCTATACAACCCAAGATTTTGCTGGTAGACCAATATTGTCACCGAGTATTGGTTCCTCCGATTGTTTTTGTGTAAGTCTGTACTGAATGTGATGACAACACAGCATTTTGAGCAATTCTAAACCAGTGACGTCTAATAAATTGTTATTAAGATCGCTGCATTTTCTTTACCGTACCTAATTCTGAGTAAGCCAGGGTGCTAGAGGCTGTACAAGTTGCTACTATTTAAGCGTTTAAATGAACAGTCAAAATAAAACCCCAACTGCATGCGGTAGATTGACATGAGCCCGGATCCATCGGTTAGAACACCATTTGTGACCATTTGTCAACTATCAGACTGCTGTCGTTACTGTATGTTTTATTATCTGTGCTTCGGTCTCTTGTACTTAAAATGTATTGATTCTGGAATAATTCTGATTCCATTAAGTTGGCTCATTTCGTACAGGATGCCTTTAATGTAAGTACCTTACATGTATAGCTTGCAAGCTGAAGGCTGAAGTTTATGACGATAGCATCAGATCCAGCTCAGGGGCATGAGTGCAGAGTAGAGTTTTAATTGAGCCTCAGTGCCTTTGTGCGTCATAGCTGTAGAAAACATCAAAACTAATAGAACGGACCACGATGACCGATGCGCTTCTGTAAGAATTGTTTGACAGGAAAGTGGCTGGTAAGTACTTGAACAGGTCATTTAATATTGTAAACATGAATGGTTTAGCCGGGAAAGTGCACGAGCCACGTGGCTGACATATGCTCTTGTTTTTGTACACTACAGTTATTGCGGTTGTGGCGATTGGACACGGGAAGCTTTAGTGAAGCATGACGCCCTCCAGACACCAATGCAGATAGATCCGCCCTGCGGCTTGCGGTGATGTCATTGAAACTCAAAGACCTGAGCATATGCTAAGACCTGACAACCGCCCTCAGGGTGTATTTCAGCGAACTATTCTCATGAGTCCATGCATCCTATTTGTTAACAGCGCATTGAAAAGTCAACGCCCTTACCAACGGGCTGGTAGACAAACCCTGTGGCTCAAGCCGGAAAAATCAGGGCGGCGTTTTCTACGGAGACGCTACAGAACGTAACACTATGGAGGAAGAATTAATGAATTACAATGAAAGTTAGCGCTCCATATAGACCGATTCACAGTCGAGCCAAAGTCCTAGTTGCTTTTAAGTCTTCCAGGAGAACAGTCTATCGTATCTGGAGCGTGATTGGATCAACAGGAAAGAAGTTGACACTTTTTTGCATGAATAGGTTTGATCAGCCGTCAGAAATCGGCCTTCTGGAGGCGCCATTGTCAGTGACACCGATACGGGAATAAAACGGACATTGTATGTGGACAGTTTTGTAATGTTGACTGAGTGTCAGCACATTGTGCACGGGTGAAATCAAAGCAGGGCGAGCAAATACCTGACCAGGAGCTGACACTTTAGCGAGTATCATCAGCTGTTCTGCCAAAACTGCCTGCACCGCAAAGAGTCTTCTTCTGATTGGAAGTTTTTTCCGCCGCCGTCCTGACTTGCAAACTTGTGCGGGTTATCAGAACGTCGACAGCGCAAAGTGGAGCCGGCAGAGTAAAGGCGGAGGGTGAGAGACAGTTTGGTCCGATCGAGTGGATAAGGGAAAGCGCCTGCGGGGAATCGGGGCAAAACTTCGACATACATCCTCAACTGGTGGATGAGTGTTACTGCATCACTCCTGCCCGATAATCCCCTGATGTAGGTCACTAAAGAGGTTCCTGTGTTAAGACTTGTCCCTCTTGAGCAGTACTTGAAATTCTACCAACTATGATGAATGTTCCTAGCTGTAGGAAGTAGACGTTAGACAGACACAGGTGGAGATACAATACAGACACAACGGTTCGTATGCCAATGTTGTTATCTGAATATGCTTGAATATGATGAGAATGACCATCTTCATTCTTCGTTGACTTATGGATCAAGTTTGATTAATTATTCAGTTTTGCTAAGTCCATTCTGTTTAGCTGAACTACTTAATCAGATTACGTGCTCACAAATATCACATTCATAAGCGTTATAACTGTATAATTGATGAATGCCATTTAGATACCATGTATCTTAAGCTCTATTTTGTCCGTTTTTTTCTTTCTCAAGGAGTATAATTTATTGTAACTGTTACAATGTCTTAATACGAAAGGAGGATTTTGTCTTAGTACAATTATTGATTGCAGTGAATAGTAAGTTGCCTGTTGTTGAAGCTCATACAATATGTGACCTCATGGGCAAATAAGGTGCAAATAAACTTTAGCTGCCTCCGAATACTGAACGTGGGCGTAACTGAGTGGTACATCTGACAAGGACGGTCTGTTTGGGCATGAAGACATGTTGAAGCAATACATGGTGTGGCCTGACTTGTGCGGTATGACGCAGTGACACAAACACACTGGGCTATACAGTCGTGCAGTTTTGTGCAGAAACAGAATGTCAGCAGTTGTGTGCTTACAGTATTGTTTTGATCTTAATTGCACATGAACTCTGTCTTCTTCAGAAATATACAAACAAAGACAATGTCAAACGGGAAGACCAAGAATACAGACCCTAGGCTTGTAGTGCTGGGGGCTGCTGGTGTGGGCAAGTCGGGTAAGTTTTCTATAGGCATAGACTAACACACCTTAAATGACCTAAAATTTCGCCCTCAAAAGTGCAATTTTAGAGGCAAATAAATGTCACAAATTTTTGTTTTTCGTGCTGAAATTTACCATTATCTGGTAGAATATCATGCCATGTTCCAAGAAAACTCCAAAACAGATCTCTAAAATCAATAGAAATCTCAAAAACAGGGGAAAATGGGCAAGTTAGTCATGGAAGAAATTTATGGTCGTTTAGGGTAATTAAAGACGTAAAGAGCCGAGAGTAGAACCAGAGCAGCGACGACAGTGTGGTCGTTGGCAAATGGTCACACGTAACTGGTGAAATACGATTCAAAATGCTGTGTTGGCATCACATTTACCATAGTTTTACTTAATGTTTGATTGATAACAACTAGGTGCGATACTTGGACCAAGAGATTTGTGTACATATTCGCCAAATGTATCAATAAATGTCACTGATGTCTGTGTGAAAATGATATGATATTACTCTGAGATGCAAAAGATTATTTAAATGTATGCATTTGTATACATTCTTTTCCTGAAACGAATACGTTCTGTTCTGAAACACTGTCCGCCTTAGACATCTTGCACGACTTAATTTATCGTGAACTGATCGCATTATACTGATAGTGCTTTTTTAGCATTGGTTATGAGACTGGTGTTTGAGCATTTCGGGTTGTGGAACTTCGTCCATATGTCTGTGATGAATCGCACTGAAGGTGTTTTATTCCACAACCTAGTTAAAGCAGAACGCATAGCTCATCAGTTAACAAGCCACAGCAGCCTGTATATGACACACTAGGGTATTCTCCTAGTTTACTGTTTTGGCGGAGGCAATGACCACGAAGGATTGTGTATCAAGTGGTCAAATTGATAGGCTGTCTCGGTCAGCAGAATTCATTTTCCGGTCAGTTCTCTGGAGGATCAGAAAAACTTCACGGCTGACCTCTCTGGAATAAAGGCCTCGTCCGGGAAATCACTGTTTACGTTCACTGGACAGTTAATCACTGTGTGTATCTTTTGTGTATCTTCCATACATATTTCTAAAAGTCTTATACACCTATCTCCAGATGAAATGTAAACTTATATGCCTATTTCAGAAATTGATCACTTCAGCGTGAAATTCACATTTTTTCACTCATCACTCATTGTGACGTTTTTCTACTCCACTGCCAGGTCCACTCAAAAGGTTTTGGCTGAACTCAATTATATTCGACAGGTGGTGATCTCAGTAGATAAATAGACATGACAAACGGTAAAACTGCTGGAAATGGGAATAGGCATGCGATGTATAACACATTAAAATTAATATTCTCTACAGAATCTAAATTATGGTTGTCACAAGATACCCAACGCATACGTGACCCAAAAGTAAATTTAAATAGACACATATAAGTCTGTTCCAGCGTAGCTCTGTGATTGTTACACCGAAAGATTGCTCTTCTGCATGCACGCATAAACACAAAAACAAGCCCTGTCTATAAATATACATGCCATTCTATCAACGCTCCAAAATTTACTTCTTCCACAATTATTTAGAAAAGAGAGAAATTGGAGCGCGATAATTTAATGGTATCGAATCAAGGTAGTAAATATTCCGGCGGACTAAACCTTTGAAGATATCTCGGGTACTCGAAAGATGTATACATTGGGATTTGGGGCGTGTTATCTGAACTATATATCTTGTATATTTTGACGCCTTCCTCTTGGAAGCCATGATAAATGTTCCACATAGAGGAGGTTGTGTAAGGCGTCTCGGATAAACTTGCGTAGGAACTATGTTGCTTAAGTACCACTTGATTTCTGCTACGAAGATTGCAACGCAATTTTTGAGCATGAAATCGGATATGGTTAAACAGTTGACGCACGTCCAGCTACCCCGCCACCATGAAACCCCCATAACCGAATGTTTCTTTATCTGAACAGTCTTTATTTATGTAAAAGGCGTTTAACAGCGTTCTTCCGGGAAGTTTGACCTCTGTGACAACGGTGTGGTTTGCTCCACCCACAAACGTCTTTTCTGTGGTAACATTCACACATGCTTGATTGGTGGAGGAAACTTGAGGAAATATCTGACGAAATCCGATGTCGTGTAATCTGAGAAGAATTCATTCTGGGTTCGTACAGGTGTATCTTCATGGTGCAGCAGCGCAAACTTACATCCTTTTCCCCGGGAAGATTCCTGCTGTATCTAATTGTGTTGTATACATGTTTTTTGCAAAGAGTAATTTCTGTTTGATTACGTGTGACTTCCACTCGTGTTTCATTGTTTGCTGTGACACACAGGCTAATGACATTAATTTCGGTTATACCTAATTCTTCATTCTTGATACAATATATGTGTACATGTATTTTTGTTTTACACTTGCGCATAGTACATCTGCATCAACTACCAGATGTCCGTCCGATTCAAATCTCATTCCACCTCTCATATATGGGAGTAAGAATGCCAGTCTTTGTGTACTCCCGGTGTGCCCGTTGTCCGAGTGATGGAAACAGAATCGGGTTTAACAGGTTATTATTGTGATAGCACGACCATAACCTGATCACCCTGTATGAAGGTAAACACTGCCCCTGTCTCCTCAAGACTGTCTCGTTAAACAGCAGTGGGTAGGGGTCAGAACCCCACAGAACTTCACAGATCTTGACCCTCAGATAAATAGTCTGACAGCTGCTCGAACCAAAAGTTAATGTGAGTTGTTCATAACGGACTGCCTTAGAGTGTTTACCCACTGACCTCCTCGCCTTCCACTTACCGAAATACTGCACGGAAAAGTTTGATATAGAGGTAAAAACGGATGCGCGAAGCTAACCACAACTGTTTACTCAGCTGAGAATAATTCTATCTAATTTGGCTATTTCGTGTCCCAACGCGACCTTAGCGGGTTGAACTCTTCTCTGGCGCCCCGTGTTTTGCTCTCATGTAGTTACTCAGGGCGCCGGGAAACGATGAAGTGGGCAAGGTTGATAAAGGCCAATAACTCAGGAATATCGCACGTCCTGACAAATCGGTGTACATGATGTATTTGTCATGGAAACCATAGAGCCCAGTTGTTATCGCCAGAAAGGGTGTGATTACACGCCTCCTGGGCGTTGTATTTGTATACAGCCTGACATACATCCGGGCTGTTACAAAACTTAATCGGATGAAAAATACTTATACATGTACGTAGCATTCCCTACGAGTGTATCATTAAAAACAGACAAAACAGAAACACAGACAAAACAGACAAAACAAAACAGGAGTAGTTAGTTAGTCGGGATCTATTAGACCAGATCGTGTGTGACTCTAATACATATTCATATACTTCCCATATGGATGATATACTTATACGAATCTGGATTATTCCCAAACATATGAATTAATGCGATAATAAATCAGGTTCTTCCTGAAAACGCGATGCATGACCTCGGAAACGTCGGAAAGCTTATATACACCATATATATAGCGTTCCTGGAGCCATTTGGTCTGTCGTACGTACAAACGTATTGCGTTTTAATACTTGTCATAGTATATGGACAAATATACCTATACATGTCACAAACCGGACCAGAACCTATAGGCCTTAAATTGTGTTATCATGAAGTATTGACTTGAACCAGATTCTAGTATACAACTTAAGCAGTAGCATGCGACTGTATACGCATTCTTACAATGCTTGTTTTTTGACGCACAACAGCTTCCGCTTGCTTTTACGCCGTTCGTTGTAATATCTTGTGTGGTCCAAACTACCATATAATCAGCAGTTGTTAAAAAACAGGTCTCTGCCCTGCATTATATCCTGTCTGCCATTGTCAAAACCTGCAAGACATTTACCCATCTTTCGTGCATGTTGGAAATATGAAAGATAATTAGAACTGGGTTGCTGGGTAGCTTCGGCCATCCTTAGTTTAGATAGAGAGTGAAGCAAAGCCATAATGTCCTCTCCATATAGAGTGTGATTGACACCAGATGGAGAGCGCAGAATTACCTCGATTTTCATGTGTTCACCATGTGCCTGTGGGATGTGCACAACTCCAGTAACCGTACGGAAATATGATAGCGCACTCCATTACCGTTCTCATCCGGGCACTAAGCGGATTGAATATGAATGACAGGTGTTACGTGTCAGTTTTGCCAGAGTTCGACCGTACGGTTTTATGAAACTGACCATGCAGACACCCAGTTATAGAAAGAATGAATGAAGCTAACGTCAACTTATTCCTTTATCAAAGGGGGCTATCTTTGCCCCCTTGGATATATATAACTGGTCATTTTGATTGACAAGAGCACGAAGTGCGCCTTTTTGAATGATTTGGTTATAATCACTATATGGATGAAAATACCCCCATTTCATTATCTTCTTTAAAGGTTGTACAGGATATGCTATATACTCTTTAAATAGAACAGTTAATGTACTGCAGGACGTGACAGGAAGGATTTGGGGTCAAATTAAAAAAATGTTTTTTTAATGGCAGAATGCTGCAGATGTAAGGATCAACTCCGCACCAGTATTTTTGGGGGGCATGGCAACTCTTTTTAAGAAAATTAGGTACCTGAAGAAAACGTTTCAACATTTGGTGGACATCTTTTTAGCCTTAAGAGTTTTTTTGTGTGATTACATGCATGTGTGATGTACCAGCATTAAGTTTGCAAACTGCAGTCATTTTCAACACAGACTGTTTGTAAAGCATGACACAAAACTTTTATCAAGAATCAATTTATTAGTGTTAATGTCTTGATGTGTTCGTCTTTGATCAAAATGTCATGCAGCGGAAGTTAATAAATTGCTTTTTACGTGGGTTCTTTTGAACGAAATTTAAATTGGCAACGTCTGTCCTGACACCTGGGAGCCTGTATTAAGATTGCGCATGCAAATTGTAGTCCTTTTCACACAAGCTATACTTACTTGTAAAGTCTTGATGTATTTATCAAGAACAGTCTCTTTGAGTTAATGGTGCTGTAATCCGAATGTCATAGGTGAAGCAAGTAAATAACACTTGTTTTTTTTTGACCTGGGTGCATTCTGGACAAGACTGAAATTGGCAGTGTCTATCACGTCAGCGAACGAGCCTGTAGAATGTGCAAATAACGGCTGTGTTGTGACCGGAGGTTAATCGAGCTGGACAGCCCACGTGACAGGTAGAGTGCGATAGCCCGCGTGTGTCCGCATACCCAGCCTGATGGTTATCTCTGTCTCAGATTCTTAGATCCTTATCATTAGTCAGACTTGCCAGATCGGAACAGCGGGTAGTTACAGACTATATTAAATCCCATGCACATAGCGACATTTTTGGTTTGTTGCCGCATCACGGCAAAAACCATTAGCGATATGTTTTGGTTAGAAAAAAAAACTATGCCGAGTGCAAAAAGAGGTTCTTTTGAGCTAAAACAAATTAGGCCTACGCCATTCGCAGCACTAGATAAAAGAGCGGTGGAAATCCGTCCTGCAAGGAGGTACATTACATACAGCCTAAGGATTTCTTCGTCGTCCATATGACTGAAAAATTGTTGAGCACGACGTTAAACCCCAAGCACTCACTCACTCACTCTATGTTATACGACTTGTACATCTCAACTATAGCCAATTCAAAGATCACACGTTTCGATTTTATCGAATATTTTGAAGTCAGTACGACAATTCGCACTTTACGCCTGTGAACCCCGTTGGAGTTTGGGCGTATTCCAAACTTCTGCTGAAATCCTTTAGTCTCTTCCACATATGATCTCATGATTTCATATTAGTACCTTGATATATATTTGAGTTGCAAACTTTCCTGTTCATGGAAGTCAAAATTACGTGTATGGATAAATGCATTAAGCCTAAGAACCAGGAATATTTCACGTGTGTGGGGTTTGGTATGAAGCAGTCTCGTAGAACGTCATGATGTCTCGCGTTACCTGAAATTCAGCGGACAATCTGAAGGATGGAACAGTAATATCTTTATTGACCTGTGATAACTTTGTGATAATCCACTGCATAAACAAAGTCTGCCAATCAGATTTCTCTAAAATCAGCATACGGAAGTACTGCATTGGATTTTTTAATGATTTCGCAGTCATGATATTCAGAAGACAGTACATGCACATATATATATAGGTGTGTTTATATGAATGGTGTAATGTATATCGAAGTCTACAGCTCGTGTCACGACGAACACCATATACGTCGGTTTAACTACAGTATTGGATATACATATCTCGAAACTGAATACACAGAGAGTTTTGTATGGGGTGGAGAAATGCTGTTTTGTTGGCGTAACTCGTTAAAGTTAATTGGAAGGCACTGACAGCTGGGATTCATGTTGGCATTAGGCCACATAACCCATTTCATATGCACAGAAACCAGTCCCGTATCTTTGACACCAAATCTATCGTAATAATTACCTGTCCGTCTCATTTGCAGTTGACCTCTTTTAACCCGGACATGAACATGTACGTGAATAGCACCTCCCTAGTATAAGGTCTTGTGTATATCTTGAGAAAACGTTATTACCTGTTTAATGTTCGGCTTCATTAATTTATTCTTCACACAGTCACATCTATATGTGAGATGTAAACTACGCAGAAAACGACGTTGTTTATTCCCAGATGCTAAATCTGCGATACCCAAGATTGGATATGTATTTATAGCATATCTGCTATACATCAAATGACATGGAGACCTCAAATGCCCATGTAGGAGTCATCAACACGTTTTTGGTTCAGTTTGGCTAAGATTACGGACATCGGAACACTAGATGACTTTCCTTCTTCACTGGCCATATGGTTGGCTCCTCTACCCTCCTTTATTGTCGTGTTGTATAGATAATGATTATTTTGATTCAAAGACATGTTTGGGCAAATTGTTCCAAATAAGCACGTGGTCAAAGATAAAAGTTTTTGGGAAGGCTTCATTAAGATTCGTCCAGTTCTTTGCGAATACGATAACCTCAATAACCTTGACTTTGCATGGTTATTTGCTAATAGTAGATTAAGTGATACAAAAAGTCCTGGGTTTACAGATATGACATGCATCTGGCGGTGTTGCCCTCCAGGCTCCTCGCCAGTGTGATTACAAACTCATTAAAAGAATAACTGTAACTGTATGTAGAGGTCTGTAGAAGGAAAGTCTTTTTCCCAACATAATCTGCATAGATTTATCACTTTTTTTTATCACGTTTTGCTATATATTGTCTATTTGTGTTTTTTCACAGCTGTCGTTGTTCGATTCATGACCCGTCGATTCATTTGGGAGTATGACCCCACACTTGGTAAGCATGATATATGTAGTGTGGTGCTAATGAATAATTATAGTGAAATTCAGGAAGAAATCAAAATGTATTGTTATCCTTAC
Source organism: Liolophura sinensis (assembly GCF_032854445.1). Lineage (NCBI taxonomy): Eukaryota > Metazoa > Mollusca > Polyplacophora > Chitonida > Chitonidae > Liolophura > Liolophura sinensis. Next base: position 58,204,849 of record NC_088300.1, read on the forward strand.
TCTGTATCTTAGTACTTTATTTAAGTGATCATATTGAAGTGCCGCTAAACATCGTGATTCTTAATCCACCATTTACGTTGAATTCTCTGCGCCATGTTATTAATGTAATTTGACTGTAATGAATGTAGAAATCACAATGGCGCACCTTATTAGATGGAGCTGCGTGCATGCGCAATCTCCTGACCGTGAGGTGTAACCCATTTTCCCGTTCATCTTAATACTGTAACAGACACGATGTCGTCGATGGTTTGTCCATATGTTATTGATTGTTGACTGCCCTCTCATCGTCAGCATTCATATCTATCGTCAGCATTCATATCTCAATATTGTAACAGTCGTGTCGTCTTTGTCTCTTCTCTTCAAGAGTGACATGCCTCTATTGTGTAACAGACATGTTGTTATCGATTGTATATCTTTCTGAATGTAAGTTGAATATTTGTGGTCTTCTGATCACCATCTTCATGTCTGAATGTTGCAACATACCATGGCTTTGTTCTTTCAATACATTAATTGTCTGTTGTCCTCTCATCACCAGAATATACCTATAAGCACCAGACGACAGTTGATGACGAAATGGTTACCATGGAAATCCTGGATACAGCTGGAGATGTATGTCAATCACAATATTCTTCGAATTCAGATTATTTTAATTTTCAACCCATGGAATAAACGACTTTAATCAAGATAATGTCGTAAAGATGTTAGGTTTCTTAACCATAGACCACTTGACTGACGATCATTTAGGCGTCGTATATGCGTTTTGTTGAATAATGTAGCCATACTGGATATATGACCATTTCCAATCAACACGCAGCTGAGATACATAATTTTGATTACAAATTAACAATTACAGCATATTGACACTGATTTACGCGCCTAGAAAAAAAATCCTGGCGTCTTTGTGGCATCATTGAAAACTGGTGACTGCTTATCTTTAAAGGACAACGTTTTGATGTGTTACTCCATACATTTTTTTTAGTTCTTAGTTTTTAGTGGGTGGGGGGTGAGTTTGTGTTAAACGTTGTTTTGGAAATTGGTCCAGCGAATATAGCTGACGATTGGTGAATGAATGTTTATTACGACGCCTAGATTTAAAACATGAATATTCATACATAAAACACATTCTGATGCTGTGGTGAATGTGATTTGTTTCTGTTGATCCAAGAAAACTTGCAATGTATGATTTATAACCTACCCTACATCATGATGGCCAATGTGCGTTAAGGTTTCAGTTTCCTGTAGATTTATAGCCTCATAGTGAGTTACATATTATCATGACATGTATGCATTTTGTTTGGCAGGATTTCTCAAACCAAAGAGAAGGTCAAATTCGTTGGGGTGATGGATTTGTGCTGGTGTATTCCGTGAACAGCAGAGACAGTTTTGAAAAAGTTCAGCATATAAAGAGACACTTAGACGAAGTGAAGAAAACTAATGTACAGTGTATTCTAATTGGAAATAAAACAGACTTACACCACGAGAGAAATGTGACAACATCTGAAGGTGAACATTTAGCCGCTGAAATGGCTTGTGCTTTCTACGAAACGTCGGCCAGCGACGGAAGCCCGGAAATCGTCGAAGCCTTCCACGAACTTTATCGAGAGGTTAAGCGTCGGAAAGCCCTTGCTGGTAAACCCCGACGGAGAAGTTCGGCCCAGCAAGTGAAGCAAGTGATCAGCAAAGTACTCCGCGGGATACAGAGTGGGTCTTAGTGGAACCAGCTGAAATCCACGTCATCCCCGACCACAAGGTTCTAAAGTGCTCTGTGATTTTCACCAACGACGTAATAATAAACATTTCGGACGATGTAAAGTATATATGCAACGCCATGCATATTCCGCATACTTGTATGTGCATATAACAGGCTTAGTTTTAGCTATCGATTGTACACGTGCCAAACATGATTTACATTCGTTATGCCTTGAAAGTGTGTAATAACGTTATCCATGTACGTTATCACAACGGCCAGTTCTTAAACAGCGAATCAAGCTCATTGCCATCAACGTAGTATATAGAATTATAGATCATTTCAGATGAATACATTGATGCATGTACATGTTATGACGTGTTAAATTCTTAAAAATAACATTCGTGAATGATTCCATATTCTAAACTTCGGACAGTACGGACATTCATTTCTGAAACTTGCAGTTTTGCTTTTGAAGAGCGCCAATTTTGTGTTACTTGTGTATACAGAGTGCCGTGATCAGTCCACAATGGGTGTCTTCAACATACAGTCGTACAATAGCAGACACCAAAATGGCAATTCGTTTATCATCCATCTAAGCTGAAACACGTGCTGTACATAGTGTGCGTTTTCACGCAATGTAATTCAGTGGTTTACGAAAAAAATGTAGAAATACTATGTCACTTATTGCGAACGCGGGTCTGGTGTGATCGAAGCGAAACAAATTAAATTTTACAGGTATAGAATTAACAACACATATATTTGTTTATTTGATTGGTATTCAACACCGTATTCTCTTATACGACGACGGTCTGGTTCTTTGGTGACAGAAAGCGGAATGTCTTAAACCACCACCCATCACCACCCAGGTATATGACTAATCTCCTGACTAGTGAGATTCCTGATTTAGTGAGAGCTGGATTCGAGCCAGTGACCTCAGTGATCACTATATGTAATCGTTAGGTCTATTCATTGCTTAATTGCTTTAAGCGTTAATTATTTCATCAATTAAAACTGGTATGTATGTATATATGTTGGTACAGTTAATATAAAGCCAAACAAGCCTATGCATTAAAACGAGTCTTTGAGTCTATATATTGATCTGTTAATCTTTATATGCTATATATTCATGCAGATCTTTGGTGACTTCGTTGCATCCCTCGTCGTGGAGGGAATGTTGCAGAATACTTGAACTCTTCAAAATTGCGTTGCATATATATATATATATATATATATATATATTTTAATATTTGGGTGGTGTTTTCTGCCGTACTCAAGAATATTTCACGTATACGTCGGCGGCGCATTACGACGGACGACAACCGGATAGAGCAATGGTAATACCCACGACTATCAATAGGTTGCTCGCAGACCTTCCCACGTACGACTCGAGAGGAAACCAACATCAGCTGGAACTGAACTCACAGTGACCGCATTGTTTACAGGATCCTTAGTCATTGTGCTGCGCTAGCACCCTAAACACTTCGCCCCAGCAGTCTCTTGAATATACATGTGTACATACGCACATGCTCCGATCCGCTGCCACGCCAGTTGCAGGCTCAAACCAAGCCTTGGGCAGGGAATTTGTAGAGGGGTATATAAGTGCAGATATATGCTCTCCGTACTGCCTGCTGACCCTTTAATCTCCTCCTTATACGCGTTTCTATCGCCTAAATGAACAGTATAGAAAAAATGTATGAGTTTGCAAGGCCGCAAAAGGCTTCCAAACATGCTCTTAAATTTTTCTGAACGTCTTTTCTTTTCTTCAACCACAAAATGCAAAACTTTTTTTTTTGTTTGAACGTACAACCTTGGCTACCAATTTGCACGGCTAGAATGGGAATGCCGAAATAATGAGAAACCGTATTGCACGCAACAAGGAAAGACGCGGTAATAAACAATCGGAATGAATCCTCAACCAACCACAGGGAATTTGTTATTTGAATTGTGTCTTGAAATTAACATTTTAAGTAGACGTATTAAAACTTTGCATTCGATGCCTAATGTATTATATGCAAAAGCTACATGTCTTTTACTTTTTCCGCAAACTTGCCATATTTACAAGTTGTTCTGTCGTCATGTAGATAAACTAAAATATGTTGGGATAAAATGATGTTGTTGGTCTCAATTATACATCCTTTATTTGGTTATGTTTGTCCATTCACGGGGCATGTTTATGTTATATGTGTGTCTGGCTAGGCTGCGACAGAGCTTCTCGCTTCTGTACGAGGAAATATTTAAGAAGGAAGTCAGGATCTACAGCTTCAAAAGACTAGAGTCAGCATCGCAAATTAAAGATTAGCCCAATGAGACAGGGATCTTACCTACACAAGCATGCGTGAAGTCCTGCGTGGATGCATGGCTGCATGGCTGCCATCTATCTAGATTTCACGCGGGAAATTTCATTGACCTTTGCAAATGAAACCTGCATCCTGTATTTGGTTATGTTTGTTATTTGCCTTTTTTCCCCTTTCAAATTTGAGTTTACTCTATATATTCATTGGATTTGTTGTCCAAAATTCACCTTTCAAACAGCCTTGCGTGACATTCGGGCATGAAGCGTACATGGTGAATGTCAACTTGATTTCTCGGTTCAAAATTTTCTACAACCGGATTATTGTTAAAAGAATTAGATGGTTTGCCGTACTAAGTTAGCAGTTGTAGCACGGCTCGATGGGCTATATGCACATCAGGCAATTGTCCAGTAAATGTGGGAAAATTACTCATCTCGTCTCTTCACTCATCCGTTCGCCTTGACTTTGTGCAGTTATTTCTCACCCAAATAGCCAGCCATCAGAAAAGCTTTTCAAAAAAAAAAAAAAAAAAAAAATTCACGAGAATGGGATTCGAACCAAAGCGGGAATATAGCTCTCAGCCCATGGATTTAAAACAACTCGGTCACCTCGTCGGCGCCGATATAGGCTGCAATATTATTTTTCGAAACAATTTTTGTGTTGTTCTGAAACACGTGGTTATCCTTTCACACGTTCATGTTTATACGCGTGTGCGTGTGGCAAAATGAATAAAGAAGATGCAAAGAACGGTAATTCCATAATTTATTTGGCGAGGCGTATAAAAGCGTTATCATTTGACAAAATCAATATGAGTTATGTCACTATTTGGCCCAGGAGCAAAACCATGTATGTATGACTCAAGTCAGAACAGTCTTATTGTCTAGGACTAGACACACAATAAATGAACAGGCTATGGTTCAGAGTTTACTGAGCAAACACTTTAGGAGAAAAACGTTCAACTTTATATAACTGTCCATATTTAAATTAACTATACACATGCACATATATAGGCAAAAATAGACAGGCATGCAGTTTTTTGATTCAAGTTGGTACACAAATATATATATATATATATATATATATATATATATATATATATATATATATATATATATATATATATATACTGCAATTCTGAGCACCCCAGCTCGCTGATCAAGCTGTCTATATGGCTAATGTGCATACGTGTGGGTTAGACCTACGCTAATGAGTGAGTGAGTGAGTGCTTTATGGGGTTTAACGTGTTACTTAACAATTTTTTCAATCATATGACGACGAAGGAATCCTTAGAGTGCATGTTATGTGCCTCCTTTTTGCAGGACGGATCTCCACCGTTCTTTTATCTAGTGCTGTTTCACTGAGACGCCTTACCGAAGGCAAGTAAGCGGCCCCGCTCCAGGCCATTATACTGATACGGGTCAACTGGGCGTTGCACTACCCCCTTCATGCGGAACGCCAAGCGAGGAACTTCCCTACGCTAATGAGGATGTGAACTCGCTCTTCAACCTGCTGTCTGATGAGCAAGGAAGGTTTGCCAGACACCTTCAACTTGGTCATATATGTCGGTTTCATCCCTCCCATCCCACCCCCAAAAAGAAAAAAAGTGTTTTTTTTTATGTGCATTTATTCTTCATGTTGGTTCTGAGGGATTGTATTGTATGGTCTAGTCTGGTTTCAGGATCTGTCAGTGCGGCCTGAGACTTTCTTTTGGTGATAAAATGTTTATAACAATTGCAAAAGTGAGCCGTAGCCCGAGGTCCCACCGAGATTTGAACTCGGATCGCTGGATTCAAAGTCCAGAGTGCTAACCATTACACCATGGGACCTTCATATGAGCGCCTTCGTTTTTACGGTCTATAATCTCGGGAGGTAGGCCGATGGTTCTGATTGGTTGTCGTATTCTCGATCGAATCTCATGATGGCGGGTTGCTGATGACGGCTGATGTTGGTGAATCTGTCAAATTACCAGCCCATAGCAAATGTAGATGACAGAGACTTCGCTCCGACCCTCAATAATGCAACAGGGTGAGATGGGATACCATATATTAGGTAATTTTGTTATGCTTTGTTATACGCCCTTTGCGCGCCAATCGTTTTCTTCCCCGCGACTTTGTGTTGTTGTTGTATAATGTCATTCGATTCTTGAATGCTTAACTTTGGGTTTTGTCTGACATGAATCATCAGATATTGCTAATTTAACATGACGCATCTTAAACAAAGCGGCTGTTCTTCGAATTACCAGTTAAGCATCCATGTTTCTGCCTTATTTATGATAATTTACACAGTACCCAGTGAACTAAACTGTAAAATAAAAAATATATATGATAAAAAAAACCCTTTAGTTTACACACCGATTTGTAAATGTAGCGAGCAATAATGTAGGGATTTGAAAAAAATTGAGTTATTATTAGACAACCGCAGGAATATTTTCGTTTCTATCATTTGCAAATGTGGAGACCTTATAATATTGAATTGACGAAATCTGAAGCCAGTCATGATCTTCCTAAACTAAAGTCAAGGTAACAAAAACACACAAGTTAACACTCGTGTAATTGTATCATCAAGTAGAGGTTAAAGTCAATAAGTCAAATTAGAGTCACATGTATGCTAATATTTGATACTATAAATACATGTGATGGATGATTAGATCTATCAGAGTGATATTGTGTGACTACGGATGGTGAAATGAGGGACGGAGGTTTAGTAAACTGAAGAAATTGGTATTTAGATACTCTGTGAAACACACGTTAATTTTCTGCCAGTGGGCAACTGTAGACTGGAGCACCTGAAAGTCAATAGAGATTTGTATTAAGGTAGGCTTAAATTTAGATTCTTTTGAGAACCTGTTTAAAGTATGAATGCCGATTCAATAGCAGTCAGACTATTGACAGGGTAACAGATCGCTCTAATGTTGATTACTGGCCAGCTACTACTGTTGGTACTTCACATTCTGTTATTGATCATTCCTTAGTGTATGTAGGCCATATGCAACAGCTGCAACTTACTGTGGACAAACAGAGTTAAGTAACGCGTAACTCGGTGTATTATATGAAAACCTTAGTTCTGACCAGAACTCGGTGTATTATATGAAAACCTTAGTTCTGACCAGAAAAAAAAAAATTTGCACGTGTATTGTGTGGATCAATGTGCAAAACTGTTGGTCTGCAATGCATACATGCATGTGATATTGATTCACTCACACTTTTGAGATTTTAGACATTTCATTTTGAATTGCATGTCAGCCTATTAAAACAGCTTGGTATTTAGCATTTTTAGCAATGATTTCTTTAATGCTGCCTGAAACATTATAGTAAATATGGTAATAAGGCATATGTGTTATGTGCATGTATTAATTGAAACTGAACCCCCCCCAAAAAAAAAAACAACAACAACAAAAGAACACATCTGACAGACGTTCATATTTTCAGTGAAATTAGTCATTATGCCTGAATAAAATCATCAGGGTTCAAGTTACTTGCACCTATGCTATGAATAAAATCATCACCTATGTCTTCAAAATGGATCATTTCTAGGTGTAGTACAAACATGATAAAAGTGGGAGTGTATGTAGCAAATATAATTCCCATTTCAAATCTGCTACGTCTTAAGAAAATTGTTTCTTTAGTAGTAGTAAACATGAAACACTATGATTTTTAACATTAAAGTTTTTTTATCATGGAAAATATGGGTTGAAATATTGAAGGGATGTGGGAGTGCATGAGGAAGAAAATTGCAGTGTATAAATACTGATGAATAGTAACCAGGCATCTACATGTTGTATATGTTTTGTATATTTACCCTGCTCCAACAGTGGAAAAAAACTTATTCTGCACATAAAACAACAATTTAAAATTGTGTGTCATTATTAGACATAATCAACATTAAATTTGGTGAAACTATGAACTTGTATTATTCCTCCACCCATAATTTACCTAACTGTCTTTTAAGTGAACAATTCTTGAACCAATGAAAACATTCAAATAAATAGATTTAAAGAAAGTATTAAGAGATTGAAATTAGTCGGTAAATTTTGTATTATTGAATGAACGTAGAAAATTTTACATGTCAGATCTATAAAATGATACGAGACAAAAGTTGTTATGATAAACTTTAATAATTCATTTGGACAATATATCTTGTTGAAAATTATCAGACAAACTGGTCCTTTAAATATGTAAACTATTACAATTGTAACAGTGAGAAATCTTCATTATATGTTTATACAAAATGTAAATAAAGCATGCATGTGAAGGTTGACATGTTTGATGGTTGAAGAACAGTGTTAGCACATTAGTGGCATGTACGAAAAGAAAATTTCAGGTTGAACTTACCTTCACCAGATTGACATCACCATTTTCTTTACTGCCACAAAAACAGAGGATAAGCTCTAATTTACATGCATAAGTAAACATTATTTGGACAAAATTTGTACTTCTTTTGAATGTGATGTTGTGGGTGAAAGTGTAAAGCTGTTAAACCTAATGGTTGACTGCTGTTAGCTCACTCAAAAACCAAACTAAACAAAAAGAAAAGTTGCATAATGAGTAATTGGACATGAAGTTATAGGTATTGGATAACACTTCCATACAAAACTATATGTGGTACAGGTGTAATGGATAAGACAGAATGTGTTATCATTCACTCATTTTAAGTCCTCAAAATAAGAATGATAACCATAAATTGGGTCCATAACTTGGGCCATAACAGAGATGATTTTGAATTTTGCAAATTATTCACTATGTCAGAAACATAAATCATTAAATGATTCTAATAATTTATCCACCTGTTCTAAAATGTTTTTTAGTGAATTCTAATACTTTTCACACCTTTAAATCACATTGGATGACCTTAATTTTTGTTATCTCCTGGAAGAGCTTGAGATGTCAGCTATTTTAACCTCTAAGATATGACTACATCTGTATAAAGTTCACTGAATATGCAAATAAAAAATTGTATACATGTGACTGCTAGTAATATAAAGGGAAATAATTTGTGAGTCATAAAGTATTAATTTGTCAAGAGTAGCTTCCCTTGATTCGAATCAACCGAAAAGAATTAGTCCCAGTCATATGTTTTTTTTTTCTCTTATAGTTTTGTGTGATATGAACTAAATATAAAAATTGAATAAGTACAAAGTAGAAATAACTCCTTGTGACACTTTGTCAGTAGAGCTGATGTCAGACATTATGTAATTGTCTTCAGTAATTGGGAAAAGTCAATCAATAACGTACATATTCTAGCACAAGATCAGCTTCCTTCCCTTGCCTTGTCAAAATTTAGACGACCTTTATAATGCATATTATAGCATAGAAAACTGTCACACTTATAAACTCAAGTTCTGACTGTTCTGACTGTAAGTCTGGTGGGTTATGTACCTTGCCAACAGTGGTTTTCAACTTGGTTTCTGCTACCATTGTGCAAATGAAAAATTCCTGTGTATGGTGAAAGACACCAGTCCAATGAATGTAATTATTTATGCTTTTGCATGTGTGATCATTGCTTGCCCTCTCTCTGAGGTTAATATGTTAAGCTCCTTGACAAATGCTTAAATCAGTTGCACATGTGTGTTTCAGCTTCAAAATGAAGTGGCTATGTAAATACTAATATTGCTATTACCCTCAACATCTGCATGCTATAGTTTTTATCATGTCACATTGTACTTTTCACACACATGTATGATAGTTTATGCATTGTTATTAGATTTCATATTACGCAATTTTGTAAACAATTAAATTTTATATCAACTTGTTTGAAAACTTTGCTTGTTTCAGTCTTTTGCAGAGTAGCATGGATTGCAGTAAAGTTGTAGAATACATGAATGTATGTGTATGTCAGATGGAAATCTGAGTTGTGTGAACATGCTTCATGTTTTCTTGTTTGTGTTTTTTAAAATTTATTTAAGATTGTTTAAAAAGTTGTTTTGACACTTCAGTTCATAGTGACAAAGAAAGCACTTTGTTTAATTCTTGTTTTGAACAATTTTACATTTGCATATTCATATGCATAAAATAAAAAATATAATATAAGAAGTGTAATGTAAATTGAATGTAAATGATTTTGTCTCTCAGGATGCTAAATTTGTGCTACAGAGACGACTGTACACCGTGCGTGTATATTTACATGTGTCCATTAACAGGCTTTGCTTATTGTTGCTAACATGTCTCTGTATCTGGTTTATACAGTGTTGATACACTGAATCTGTTATACAGTACTTGCTGTTTTTCTTGTGAATATGTGTCTGCATGTATTCTGTGTATTTGTACTTCCTGTTACATTATTGATGCAAATCATAATGCCCTGTGGAATAGATTTCCTAATTCTTCTGATTTTGGGGACCGATATTAGTAGTGTTAATAGTAGAATATTACATTTTTTTACCAGCCTTTTGGAAAAGTAAAAGCACCAGTGTGCTGTTGTGAGAAGCCATGTGAGAAAAGAGAAACTCAATATTCCTGCTGCAATTACATATATGTTGGCTAAAATCAGCAGACCACGGTCCCAGAAATTAGAAGAATCCTGTCATGTTTTACAAACATGACAAAAATTTTTTCAGCATTTATTTAAGTTGTCCCCGCATTAAGCATGCATGTACATGCATGTAGTTTATCAGATAGATCTATGTTGTCTTGTGGCGCTAACTAATAAATTGTGTAAGCTGTAACTTATATTATTTTCTTCACGTCATATTTTTTGTGTGTAACTCTCAGCATGCAATTGTTGTATGATGTAGACTGTGTGATGTGTTGTGGGCATTCAGCATGCTTATGTTGCATAATGAAGTATGGTTTATAAACGTCCATTTTAATTTAAAAGTTGTGTAAAGTATTTATCCAATGTGCAGATTTCAAGATACGATATTTGACAACAGAGAGTCGTCCCATTTCAAAAGTGGTATTGTATCTCTATGGCACAGGTGGGTGAGGGTGAAGGGTATAGAAAACAGGGGTAGATAAATCTGAATTATGTTGCAAGTGGGTTTGGGTGTCAAATATCTCAGATCACAAATACTGCTTTATTGAAAGATTTGACAAGTAGCCCTTTTGTGCTCTTAAATTGTAGTGTCTTTTTAGGCTGGGTTGTCACTCTTGTTTTGTCATAATGACAACTCAAAACTGTGTATTCATGTCTTTGTACCACAGTGTCATATGTGCTTTCTCCTGGTATTGTAAAAATGTATTGTGTCAGCATTACTATATACTGTGTATGGATGCCTTTGGTAAACTTGTAGTTGTATGTAGTATCAACACTGAATTTTTTTGTCTCTGAACTTTCTTTATACAAGTATATGCGTTGAATGTTTTTGTTTGTGCCTTGCTCTATATTTCTTTTTGACATATCTTTTAACCTCAGCATGCATGCATGTTTGTTTAGAATTAAGATATACTGGGCTGCCTGAATTTTGCCTGCTTCAGCTTTCCTCTCCCTCTCCCTTGCTCCTCTACATTGTACAGTATATATTCTAACTGGGTGCATGGATTTCTGGTCCAAGTCTGCTTCATGTGCAAAATTCTGCTGACTGCTTTCTTTTCCTTCTTCAATGGTTTGATGTTGCCTGTCTTGGACTTACATTCTCTAGGCCCAGTAGCATGCTGACTGGGGTTGTTATGGTGATACGTTATTTTGGCTGGCTGACTGGTTATTTATTCTGCCCCTCTCTCTGATTTCTGGGACAGGTTTGGATGAACCCCCTCCCTCGGCACCCTCCTCATGGCTGATATCCACCCTTGTTGTACGGTGAGGGTCACCTTGGTATAATGTCTGAAGGAATCAATATGAAAGGCTAGTGGCTTCATCAATCCGTAGGTTGGTAAAGTCGCTGCCATGGAGTGGCATAACTGGTATGTGAGGCAGCGACACAAGAGGGAGGGGCTTATCCCTCCCAGTGTCACATGGGACAGGCTGCCCAGTTTCTACGACAGACTTACGGAACTTGCCCAACACATCCCCTGGAAACGCCGGCTTGTTCTTCACCTGTGTTTTCGTGGTATCCGAATTAAAATTGATTTGGGAGACGGTAAGTGCGTGGGAGTTCACCAGTTTTACATGATTTCAGCGTTGTCATTGTGTTTGAATACTGACGCCTGCAGCTGTTTATTGTAGTTTTGTAGCTACAAAATCCATATGCTGCCTCTGTATCTGTGTTGATACATGTATGTTGATGGTGTGGAGGTATTTTGTGTTATCACAGCTGGAGGTCTACTGCTACACATACCTAGTCATTGATTAGTGTTCTAATTCTGGCATCCCAGGCCAGTGCAGCATGAGTGTGTCTGTAAGCAGTGCTACTCTGCATGACTGATTGTCTGTACAATGACTCCAGTTGTCAGAGGAAACAGTTTATGAGAAAACGTTGGTCTTTGGTGTTGCATAAATTTATTTCTCAGGAAGTAAGAACATCCCATCCCTGCTTATATTTACATATGTATGTGTTGATTAAAGCTTGTAAATCATTGTGCATATCTACATCATCCATATGTACTTGTAATCTTTATATAAATGGCATGGGATATAATTAAATGTGTAACAGTTAACCCTGAATGCTAAAATGTAAAAGTTTGTCCAAACAACTCGTGGAAAAAAAAACAAGCATCATGTATTTATAGATGGCAGGCAGTAGACCTGGACGAATTACATGAAGCCATATGGTTGTTAATTGTTTTTTAGAAGACAACATATATGCAGGGCCTACAGTGTGAACATACACAGTTCCGTGTAATTATATTTTGAAATGTGCATGTGTATTCTACGTAGTTGGAGATGCATCTTCGTTATCTGCATGGAGGGCCTAGAAGAGGGTAATCTTGCAAATATCAGGTTCTGACTCAATCATACTTAAAAAAGAATTACTGCATGGGCTTATATGTATGTGCGCTGAACTGTATATTTTGTGTACAACATATGACTTGGTTTCAGTTATCGTTCTGACACATCTGTGTCTTAGAAAAATGCAGTGCATGCTATTGTATAAAGATATGTGCTTCTGTTACTGAAATACTTGTAGGTTTAAAAATAAGCAAAGTCGAAAATGAACGAAAACTATTACATTATATTTCGTTGATCAGTTGATTTGCTTTGGTTGTAGAAAGTTTTGGAATATGTTTAAATGTGTGTATAGTGGCGTACATGTTAATCAGTCAGATTGTCTAATGTACATACAGGTATACTTTACTATATGTACATGTACATGGTTTGCGTCGGGTATGTATTTATTGTATTTTCACAGATATGTCCTTGTTGTATAACCAATCATGTTATGCCATTTTGAATAAGCTGAATCAGCATTTTAGAACTTTTGCAAGTTCACATAGGTTTAGGCGAGATAAAGTGAGCGCTCTCGCAAACTAATACGGCTAATAGATGTGATTTGACGGTAGCAATCAATGTCACCATTGAGCCAACAGGCCAGAGTATGTAAGATTAGCAACTGAAACCATGCATTAGTGTACAAGAGCCGGCACCTTGTCTCACCAAAATCTGTGGGATACTGCTGAAATGCTGATGGGCTTGTTGGAAAAGAAGCGATTTGTACATTTTGTTAACCTACTCATTCTGAGATGAACTAAAGGAATTTATACAAGATGTGTAAATGTTCACTGTTTAATGCATATGTAAAATGATTCAAAATTCTAGAGGTAAGGAAATGTCATAGAATACTTTATTTGGTGCTGAACTGTACTTAAACCATGCATGTTCCCAGGAGGATATAATCTTACCTTTCAAAGAAATCTAAAAAAAAAAACCTTCTGTGATCAGCTAAACTCTCAGCCAAAATAGACAACTTATTCATGATTAATCTTTATATACAACTGTAGCATCCTTCCTGGCCATGACATTGTGAGATCAGGCACTTTCACCGTAGTGTGTCGCCCAGTGACTACTGAGGTTACACCTGTGAATTCATTTGTTTCTTTCTAAGGTGTGCCAGTGTAGAGAAGGAAGATAAAAAGAGGAGGTTTAGACTATCTTGAGTAAAGTAATTAAGATAAAACACTGAGAATAGTAACTAGTAAATTTACTCTCAGAATTATTCGCCTTCCAGTTACATCATCTAAGCATTATCATGCACATAATATGAGCGCCATATTACCATGATCACAGGTAAAGTAGCCAAATGCAAACTTTGAATATGTGTATTTAAGAAATAATAATGTTTTTACTATGGGTGTCTAGTGGCATCCTCATCCACCTTATTGACTATAAAACTGCCTCTAGATACTCATAGCAGGGGGATTATTTCTATTCTGTAACAGACCGTTCCCAGTAGCACAGTTGGTAGAGCATCCGCTTCAAAGCGGTAGATCCAGGGTCCATCTTGGGTCGAGTCACACCTAAGACCTTAAAAGAGGAATTTGTAACTTCTCATTTACCATGAAAGGGGTAGTGCAATGACTGGTTGACGCATATCAGTGTAGTGGCTTGGGCGGGGCAGCTTACTTGCCTTCATCTCAGTGAAGCAGCACTAGATAAAAGAGGGTGGAAAACCTGTCCTGCAACAAGGAGGCACATTACATGCGCTCTAAGGATTCCTTCGTCGTTATATGACTGAAAAATTGTAAAGTACCAAGTTAAACCCAAAGCACTCACTCACTCTGTTCGGTAACATGTTAAATAAGAATAAGTCAAGTCATGTCACGTCAACATTTTCACACTTGTACAAAGTAGCATTGGAAGATGCCAGTATAGTTATTCTAAATAGTATCTGACCTCTTAACGCCATACACATTACAGTAGGTGAAACCATTGCTTCTAAACAAAAGTAAGACAAGCCTAGAAGGTCACTGATTTCACTGGTACTGGTGGGCTTGTAATCTTCGATAAAACAGTGCTTCCAGATGTTGTTTACATATTGTCTGCCACACACTGTTTAGTACATATGTTCGATGTTGCTGTCATGTTATTTACCGTCACAGGGAATTAAATACAAAGTTGCAAATCGTCCGCCATACTCTGGTTTTGTATGTTTAACCTTTCTATGTTGTCACAAAAGGATGCCGAGGATGGAATGAAATTAACGATGTCAAGTGAAGTTGTTCTGTTACACATAGCATGTGATATCTATCCATTCATTTTTATCGATGAAAAGCACATCCTATTTTATAATAAGACTTGGCCATTCTATGTATGTCATCAGATGAGCGTTTAGCATGCACACCAAAGGGAGTAAAACATGAAATTTATACTCCTTTGATTGCCCCTCTTTTTATGTAATACCAAAACGGTAATTTTTAAATTACTCCTTCTTTGGAAACTGTTTTACAGACTGTTTTGAAAGAACAATACAAAAGGTAGTAGACTGCTGAAGTTTACCCTTGAGCGATTAATTAGTACGGAGGCTCTATGATCTAAAGGGATCCTTGCTACATGTGTATGGATTGTGTTGTTGTTGTACTGTCACTCATTTACTGATTTCCTTTAAATGCCACCCTACCCCCCCCCCCCCCCCCCCCCTTCAAACTCATTCTCTGTATGTGTGTTCTCAGTCACATGCTAAGCTACATGTATTCATAAACACCTCCAAGCAGAGGTTTAGACATGATTTACTATTAAGGATGTCCTACAGGTGGTAGATGGGGCCTCCGTGGCTCAGTCGGTTAGCGCGCTAGCGCAGCGTAGTGACCCAGAAGCCTCTCACCAATGCAGTCGCTGTGAGTTCAAGACCAGCTCATGCTGGCTTCCTCTCCGGCCGTACGTGGGAAGGTCTGACAGCAGCCTGCAGATGGTCATGGGTTTCCCCTGGGCTGTGCCCGGTTTCCTCCCACCATAATGCTGGCCGCCGTCGTATAAGTGAAATATTCTCGAGTACGGCGTAAAACACCAATCAAATAAATAAATAAATAAATACAGGTGGTAGATTGTAAATTTTTAATATGTTTTTTGGATGAGTTTAAAAAAACATGATGAAGGCGAAATTCCCTATGGTAATTTTTGGATTCTTTTGCAGAAACAAAACAATAAAATGTTGGTCAGGCCTTTCTCAGAGTACTGGTTAACCTTCACAAGAGGCATAGTGCCAATATGTCAGCCTATGTGAATCAGTCAATAGCTAGCTAACATCCTCCACTAACTGTGTAAACAGAAGGAAGAATTGTTTTGTAAAGGCCTCGATTTGTTACTCAGCAGCTGCTTGCCTACATGTAGTTTGTGAAACTGCCTGTCAGTTTTGTAATCGTGAGTATCACATTAAAATGTGATGGATTACAGTTATCTGAAAGTGTGCTTTGAAGAAGATTGAGTTGTGTGATTTAGTGCTGAAAAACCCTAGTTTTTGAGTTTGTGATATTCAGTACCTTCATTTTGAAAATAAAAAAAGTTGGCTTGGTTTGCAGACTTTACAATGAATCAGAAAGGAAGATTTTCTTTATTATCTCCACGTGCATGCATGGAGAACAAAGGCTTCAGAATTCATGTATCCAAGACAGCGTTCGGGCCAGGACAGCCCCGTCCGTGGTTGATGAAAGAGTTGTTCCTGTTTTATGTAACAATGTAAACAACAGAAGTTTGCTGTACTTATAGGACTAAGTTCAGGATACTTTGGTTGCTTTGAGTTCAAGTCCAGCTCGATCATGCTGGCCTCCTCTCCGGCCATACGTGGGAAGGTCGTCCAGCAGCATGCGGCGTGTCGTGGGTTTCCTCTGTACTCTGCCCGGTTTCCTCCGACCATAATGCTGGGCGCCGTTGTATAGGTGAAATATTCTTGAGTACGGTGTAAGACACCAATCAAATAAATAAATAAATATGTCTGAGTATATTTGCTTTTATTTAAATAATGTTTGCCATGGAGTGCTGACAATAGAGGAGTTTTTGAGTTTGAACTCTTTAATTGTTAAATGTAAAAACAGTCAAGATATATCACATGACGTGAAAAATGTTTGGCAACTCTTGTTGACTATAATTTATTGGTCACTTATCTCTGTGTGTTCTAGAGGCACAAATGACACATCCTTCCTGTATAAACTTCTTAAGTTCACAAATATTCAGCTCCTCAATTTTCCGCATTAAAAAACTTTCTATGACACTATGGTATAGTAAATATCACTAGTAAAAGTTGCCTAACATTTTTGACTTTGTTTACCTTTAGTAATAAAAGAATGTTAACTCGAAACACCTTATTTCTGGAAGGTACACGTATATGTATAAAGCGTTTTGCTTAAACATTGTTTTCTGTTCACATTATCCTCTCACCAAGAGGGAGAGAGGGACAGAAATATTGAGTAGACCTAGCGAGGTGTTACATGTAAATACTTGTACACTGTGGGATGTATGTAAAGTGTTGTTTATGTATATTGAGAGATGAAGAGATCTTGTTGTATTAATAATGTATTAGTGATGTAGCAGTGGTGTGCTGACAGAGCTGGCCTAATCCTCTGACATTGACTGACTGGTATTTTGTACTTACATGTAGTCTGTGCTTGTGAAGGATCCTGCTGTTGGTTATGGGATATGCTGGTAAATCTGTCTGGCAATTCCTACCTGCAACATAATCAGTCCTTTTATCTGAAAGTGTTATTTATGTGCTTTATATTTGTCCACCACACATTTGTGTTGATTTCAACATTTTTTTGGTTATTGTAAGATAATGGTCGGTTGGAGTGGGTCATGACCGAGTTGTTCAGATGGTTTGTATTTTCAATAGCCACAGAACACATGAGGTGTTGGCTTAATCAATCATACTTTGCGCAACTCAATAACCTAGGAGCCTCTCACCAATATGGTCACTGTGAGTTAAAATTCAGCTCTTGCTAACTTCCGCTCCGATAGTATGCCAGAAGGTACCCCAGCAGCCTGCAGATGGTTATGGGTTTCCCTCTGGCAGAGTATCTCCCACCATAATGCTGGCCACCATCGTATGAGTGAAGTATTTTTGATGTATGTCCAACTACTTGCCAGAGGCTGGTGGTTTACTCCAGACACTCCAGTCATATATAAATTTAAATGCTCATTTAATAAGGTTCAATTTATTACACCAGTTTGAAGTAAATTAATATAATGTCATAATAGAGTCTTCTTGTAGCCCAGGCTGAGGAGCGCGCCAGCACAATGCAATGGCCCAGGAGAATCTACCCCCCACCACCCACCCCCATCACAAAACGGTCGCTGTGAGTTCAAGTCCATTTCATGCTGGGTTCCTCTCTGGTCATACATGGGAGTGTTTGTCAGCAACCTGCAGATGGTCGTGGACTTCCCCCGAGCTCTGCTGGGTTTCCTCCCACCATAAAGTTGGCAGTAGTCGCATACTAACAAACTTAATAACAAATTTTGAATGCCACAGTTTGGCCATTAGAGACATAGAGTAATAACTATACTTGATAGATGGCTGCGTTGATGGGCCGGGACAGATTTTTGTGATAACCCTGTAACTTGTGGATGTAAATCAACACACGAAGATACAAATTATATGATTAGAGAAATCAATAATGCCCATGTGTGTGATATGTTTAGCTGGGATGCCAGGACAAGCCTCATGGAGGCATTGCTACATAAAGTGAATGTTGTGAATCTCTATTTAATGGTCAGTGTTTCTCTGAAAGCATCTTGACAGTGATTTAATTAGGAGTGGTCTCATTTGTGTTTGCACACCGGTAACACTACTTTGGCAGCTTTGATTGCTTTGAATGGTGTGTTTAGGGAAAGTCATACAGGTACATATACACATAAATACTAGAAGAATATTGATCTGCTTTTAATAAATAAGTATGCTTAGGCTATATACCCAAATTTAAACTTTTTACAATTTCAGTCTGCAAAAAATGTCAGTGGACAAAAAATGTAATGAATTTAATTAGTGATCTCTAAACCTGCACAACTAGTTATATTAGCTGTAGTTTTTGTCTTTAAATACCTGTTTTAAATTGTTGTCCGTGTGGAATGGACATTCATGTAACTTATGAGATATGGGTTTGTTCTGTTCATGTTACATATGATGTAAGCATGCACTCACATAATTGTGTCTTAACTACTTGAGTGATCAATCCAGGCTGCAGCGGAGTAAAATGTTCAGAACCTGAAGTTTGTGTTACTTTAGAAAATATTTCCCACAAACTGAATTGTCTTGGTGTTGTCATCTCCCTGTTATATTTGCTCACATTTTGTATGAACAAACTCATAAACTACATGTACCTGTATCATACACAACTTGAATATCCTAATTCTTCAACCTTTTCATCCACCAATAGGGCTGCGCTGAATTACCTCCCTTAGTGTCACTCTCCTGTTAAAAAGGTGCAGTTTTAGGAATAAGCTGTGCTTAGGTGGGATCTCAGAATGACTAATGGCAAGTTTCGGAGTTAAAGCAGCATAAGATGTTTGAAGATCTAGCTTTAAGACAGATTTTAATGTTGTAAAATTATTTGGAAATCCTAGGAAAAATGTAACATATTTTTTATATCAGTTCTTAGATGATTTTAAAATTCTGGTCCTAGTTAAATATAATAAACAACTTCAGCGAAGTCTTAATCTGAAAAATATTTACTTTATTTAAGATCTCTTGAAATTTTTTTTTACATTCTGTTGCTTAGAAAATGTTTGTCATTGTCGTGGCATAACCTATATACTGCATGCTTAAATAGACAAGGTCCCACTCCGTGTAGTTTCACGCCTCATAAACTAATCTTGTGTTGTGTCATAGTTGCTGCCATATAACAAGGGAGGTAATTCAAAGCAGACCTGTTCAACCAGTGTTTAATTGAAACATTGTGAGACAGCTGTTGTGTAGAGAAATAATTTGCACAGTTTTATGAAGCATGCACCTTTAATGACACATACAAATCATTTTTATCACCATTTTCATAAATTCTAATGAAAAAGTTTAGTGAAGATTTATAGTATGTACATGACAGAGATACCCGTCGATGTCTGAAATTGGCCCATCTGACCAGTGTAGTTTTGTCTTCAAAATCAAACTAAAAAATGCCTAAAGTTGCTCCTTCATGTGTAAAAGGTTGAGAAATTTGGTTAGTAACCTTATGTAGGACTTTGGAGGTAATTATACAAGGTTATGACTGGTGAAAGATGTTAACTACTGTCAGATTGTACCAAATTACTTCCACATCTTTACACCTGCAACCTGTTAGCATGGATCATGTTATTAGACAGACTCTTATGATCTTATTAGATTTTCTGCCAAGAAACCATGGCGACGACATTTAATAGAGCAGTGTTTTGTGATTGTTACCTGAACAGTGTGGGTGTGGATATCAGCAGTACTGTTTGACCTGTATACCAGTCTCACTGGGATGTTCAGTGTACTTGTATGTGTGGTTTCTACAGATGGTCATTGACTGTGGTGTTAGTCACGTCTTCTCTGCAGAACTCAGCTGGCTGATTAGAAGTCCCAGTTCTAAGGTCAAATATCATAGTTTTTTCCTCCCGGAAGGAAGTTCTGTCTTTGCCTATGTTTATTTGTCTGTCTCTTTGTGTATTTGTCGGCAGTTTTATGGATAAATATATACAGGGGTTTGAATGATATTTTGCACGCAGGTTGGCTTTAATTGGTACAAGGATCAATTCATTAAATTTTGGTTGTGATCAGAATCTAAAGCAAGGAATTTTTCACTGGACAATTTGTCATCATTGACATATAGGACGAAAATGCACAGTATTGTCCCTTTGTAGGGCTGGAATTTGTACATTTAGTGCTCTTGGAGTGCCTTACAGTTTCATTCGTTTATTTAAATGCTGTATAATGCCAAATAATTTTACTCACGCAAGTGTAATTACAGGGAATTTTGCTAGGAGGCTGTGTCTACATCTACATGTAGATCAGATTTGCTTTGGTTTTAATATTAGAGGGACCAAAGTCACCTGTGTTAAGGTGACACTCATCAAAAACCATGCATAAGGTGTTGTACACTTGGAGCTGATAACGATATAACAGCACAAACATTTTTGATGGAAAAAATTAAAAAACCCTTCAAGTGAAAGAGAGCACCTAATGTTTATGTCCACTAAAAGACTATCAGGCAAAAGAGGGCAAGGTGACATCACATTTACCCTAGCTCTCTAATGTCAAAGGTATTTTCGGTATAATAGTCCAAGCAGTAGCTTATCACAGATAAAAGTTGTGGACTTGGGCTATGATAAATATTGTTTTCTAGGAAATTGGACATACTGGAAGAATATTTCCTCCACTGCTTGAACTGCAGATACAGCATGCCTACTGTATCATCTACAAGGAACTCCAGCGACCCTGTCTCAGTAGCTTAGCCACAGATGCATGGCTGGGGTATTCCTGGTTCAGGTCGTGCCTCCTCTTAGGGGTTTTGCTGTTGATTTGACCCCAGTTAAATGCTTACAAAATTACAGTAGGATTACTAGATTCATGCTCAGTTCTGAAACAACTGAAAATAAAAAGTACCACTGAGGCTGATCTAGGCATTTGACTGTCATTGGATTTTATGCTTCAGTTTTACTGTGGTGCCACTTGAGATGAAAGCAGTGCTGACCTGGTTATTGTGGACGTCAGAGAAAGCTATTGGCTTGAACATGGCATTTCAATAATTTTTCTGTATTTTATGAAAGAAAACAGAAATAAACATGCCTTGTATGGGAGAAAGACAAAGGTGCAGAGTTTAAATTTTACACGTGCAGTAAATTCAGAGAAAAAAAATTACATCATCAGATTTTTAATTAATTTGAAACATTGTCTGGTGAGATGTTGTCTTCTCGTTTCCGTAAATTTTGGCATTCCTAATGAATTTTGCACTGACTCGGATATTTGTTATTTAGAAACTGCTGACTAAACGCTAAAATGAACGACAAAAAATGTATTTGGTGAGATGATTGCGGTTTGGGCCGAAACAGTATGGTACTGTCTGACATAATTTGCACATAATTTGATATGATTTACACGCATGTAAATCAGCTGATTTTACGTCAGCCACAACACTTGGTGAAATCACCTTTCGGCTAAACGTAACTAAATTGTTGTAAAGGATCTCAAAATGATGTCTTATGCAGTAGTTTTGTGGTATCATATGTCACTTCATGAAGTGAATGGGTAAAGGCTACCTCACAGCTTAGGCCGCTCAATCTGATAGCAACCTGTTTGATTGGATGAAATTGTCATCATGGCAGCCTTAACTCACATCAGCCATTTGAGAAGTATTGTATCTTGCTTTTGATTGAAATATGTTTTAGCCAGGTACTGTCTTGTTCTTTAAAAGACAACACTAGAGCAATCTCTGTATGCAAAGATTAAGCATTCGGTATAAAGTTTAAAGAGCACTCATTTTTTATTTTTTGTGATGCTGCATAGGCATTGTAGTTCAAAGCCAGCACAATTGCGCACATTGAGAAAATCCAAAGCTCTAAGCTGTTCTCAATTTTATCCAGTCAAGGAAGTGTTATTTCTGCGATGTGAGAACACAGCTGTTTCAGCTGAAACTCATAATTATTCCAGATTAAAAATTGATCTTTGAGATTGAGTTATCAAGCATGTCCAAAAATATTCCTGTGGTTATATGATTAGATCTGTTTCCAACCCTCTTTCGAAATAGTGAACCTTGTGTTATTTGTTATGTTGTGTTTTAACTCAATTCTACAGCTGTATACCTGGACAGCCATTTCTGCATGTTAACTGATGTAAATGTGTAAAATAATTGATAAAGTCTGTATGTTCGGACCGCAAAAGCTTATTTACCAGAGAGTGCATAAAAGATTTACTTTTACACTACACTACTCTACTTGGTGACTTTATAGCTGAGACAAGCAGGTCTGAAACCTCTCTGTCTTGTTTTGATCATTTGGTCAGTTTGCCATGGGCACAGGCAGTTCACCTAATGATGAGGAACCTGATCATTTGGTCAATTTGCCATGGGCACGGGCAGTTTGCCTAATAATGAAGAGCCTGATCATTTGGTCTGTTTGCCATGGACACGGGCAGTTTGCCTAATAATGAAAAGCCTGATCATTTGGTTTGTTTGCCATGGGCACGGGCAGTTTGCCTAATAATGAAGAGTCTGATCATTTGGTCTGTTTGCCATGGGCACGGGCAGTTTCCCTAATAATGAAGAGCCTGATCATTTGGTCTGTTTGCCATGGGCACAGGCACTTTACCTAATAATGAGCAGCCTGATCATTTGGTTTGTTTGCCATGGGCACGGGCAGTTTACCTAATAATGAGTAGCCTGATCATTTGGTCTGTTTGCCATGGGCACGGGCAGTTTACCTAATGATGAGCAGCCTCATGTGTCACAGCTACATATATTGCAAATGCATAAGTTACAAAATGGATTTATCACTTGGCCAAGACAAAATTTTGTCAGGTAAATATGCTGAATGGTGAAGAAAACAAACCTACTAGGCAACTGGGCAGAGATAGACAGCAAACGTGACCACGCAGTGTTTTCTTTCTCTCTTTTCTGAAAGTAATATGGATTTGCTCAAAATTTTTTTTCTGCATAGATTATCAATAGTTTGTCATTGTCGAAATTCTTGGTAGGTGTTGTATTTATATATAGACGTGATTGAATTACAGACGCATGTGTGTGGGCTTATGACGTGCAGTTAGACTTGTACCATAGATATAGTCGAGTCTGTTCAGCAGTGTTCTATCTTTAGATACTGGTAGTTTCTACTTCAACAGCCAGTCTAGTCAAGTCACAGACCATTGACACTTCAAATCTGGCAGTTATGTCAAAAAAAGTCCCAGGGGTAAATTGAAAATGAGTATTTTACTCTTTTAACTTTTTTTTTTTTTTTTTTCTTTTTTCCGAAGTAAATCTTGTGAAACACTTGTTGATATTTTGTTGGATTATATGTAACATGCACATGTTTGACCTATATATTTGTTATGTATTATATCATACTCATGGTTACACATGAGTACATAAGCGTACTATTTCTTTGGCTTCTTGTTAACACTTGATACAGTGTAAAATGCTCGTGTTGGTGACTTGGTTACCATGAGTACAGTTTATTTTCCTGTACTGATGACACAAGGAAGTACAGCATTTGTCATTTTCCATTTGACTTATTACATCATCACTGGGGTTAGGTATTTGTTAGCCTGTATCCTGCTTCTAGGTCAGGATTGGAGTCCTAGACATTAATTGTTGTGACAACCAGTACATGTGGTTTAGGTTTTATTTTCGCACAGTTTTTGTATGTGGAATATGCTGCTGTTGACAGGTAGGCTTATGGTTTCCAACGTTATCATAGTACATGTATAACTGATTCAGGCAATTGTCAGTGACAGTCCATTGTAAAGTGCTACAAAATTTATATTGTACTGGTTTTCTTTAAAGGCAAAGGGCATTTTTTTTTTTTTAAATGAACATGTGATTTTTTACTATTTGTTTCAGTTTATACACATGGGAATGGTTGTACAATACTGTTATTAAAATATATAATCAAAAATGTATCAATCTTATCAACTGTTTGTATCTCTATACATTGTTTGTGCACATGTTCACCATGTGTTAATTTGTGAGAAGACAGCAGTAAACAGCCATCAAATACATGGTACCAGAAGTACCAGTTGGTGCTTCTCTGATGATTTGGTGTATTTAGTAATAGTAAGACAGCGGTCACATGTTTTAAGGTGGCATCCTTGATTGTGAATATATGTATATACAACTACTGAAAAGGATAAAGTCCAGTTTTAGATAAGTGATTTTCATTGGGTTTTCCAGTGAGATATCATATATTTCTAATAATTTTCTTTTTATAAAGTGAATCATGTTTATTTTCTTTCTTTCAGTTAAAGCAGCAGGGATTGTAGCTGTGCTTGGTTTGAGTTTTGGACTTGGTTCCTTGCTGTTGTATCGTCTCTACTATCGCTACGTTCACACAAAAGAGAGCATTAAGGCCCGGAAAGAGGATGAATTACAGAATGACGATGAATGCCACATTTATCTGGTAAGACACAAACATGTTGAACATTAAGAATGCCTCATGACATGTCCAGGCATTCACTGCTCGCATGACAGATAGGGATGCCGATGGGTGACAGAAAAAAACGAGACATAAATATTTGGATTCTCTGGTTATATTTAGTCAGACAATCAGTTTATATTTTCCATGTATATATGATTCCAGTCATTCCTATCAGCTTGACAGTTTCTGTGGCTAAAAGGGAATCCATCATGTTTATTTTGAGGGCTGTCGTCATGATTGTGGGGATAATAATTTGTAACAACCCTGACTACGCTTCAGCTTGTCAGTTTGGTCGTACAGTGGAGGTGTATTGATCGAAGCACTATTAACTTTGCTATGTTCAGTGATATCACTGTAATCAGGGAGGGGTGTTAAAGCTTATGTTATGCCAAAACCAGCAGCTGAAAAACATGCTTTGATTGAAAATAATACAGTAATCATAGAAAAAGCTTTTTCCTCATCAACTCAGTTTTTAGATGAGTGTGTTTCTTAACAATAACTTGTTGGTTTGCCAGATAACATACTTAGTACTCCCTGGGGTCTTCACTGTTTTTGTACAGTTGTGTTTTCTGTTCACTGGGTTCCATGACCCAATACTTTCGTCTGTTTGTTCCCTTATTAATACTCTTATTGTTACATGGTAAAACTCATGCAATTGCTTTTATTATCCTAGTGATTAATTTTACTAGAAAATCTGTTTAATTTTCTAGGAATCAAAAGGTTTTTTAATACACCAAAAAACAATACATGTACATTTCTTTATAACAGAAGAATTATCCCCATCCCCCATATTTAAGAATGTACTTATTATGAGAGAAATCTTTTTTATTTTGATAAAAAAATGAAATTAAATTGTTAGAATATATATTTCTTATTGTCATGGTTTTAGTTTACATATATTGATTCCTCATTTTGTATCCATTGAAGCGATCCAGACAGGTATAAATTGAGTCATTACCTTTTGGTTATGTTTGTGTATATCTGTGAAGTTTTATATCTTTGTGTCATGTTTGTTCCAGAGGAATAGGAAATTTCAGCGTATTATTTATTGGAGATGATATCTCAGAGAGAACCAAACTGTAGTACACTGAGTTGTAAAGACTGTTTGTTTACAACATTCTAACTACACCTTTACATACAAATGTAAACTTCATGGTCCAGTGCCTGTGGTTTATGGGTCAGTCTTCTGAGGGTAGTATAAGAACTGTTTAAGTGCTAACTTGTGCTGAAGGTGACCTGCAGGAGGTCTAAGAGGTTTATGTGAAAGTTGTGTGTTGCGACATGCTCGTAAGCCATGTACATGTGTACACAGTCTTCATGGACCAACAGCTTTTACATGTTCTTCCTTATAAACAGGCACATGTGAAAACATGATTTGAGTATGACTATTGACTGGTCATGCACATCAGAATCAGTCACTTTGTTACCTGAGAATTTCCATGAGTTGTGATTAGGTGTGTATATGTATATAATATACAAACTAATTAAGTACATGTATATGTACCTATTCATGAAATTTGCTTATAAACTGTCAGTGTCAATTTCATATCCAAATATCCAGCAGACTATTTCTAAAATATGAACAAAAGCCTGTACATGTAAATACTTGTTAATTGCATTGGTTTATTTTTTTTCGCTATGCTGTACTTCGGAGTATACATGTATGTGTGTGTATGCAAGATGACAGCTTTTATAATATTTATGTATGAAAATCTGTTTATATTGATGTACTTTGTATTTAGTGTGGAAACAAAATGCACAGTTCTCTATTGAGTAAAGGTGGCACAAATAAGTAGAAATTCCTGCATGTGACATGTGGAGAACATGTACATATTTTCCATCAGGCTGTGTGTGGATAAATAAACATGACTTATATAAATGTATATACCTATACTTGCACATGTAATAAGTGTGCAGGTTTATATATCTGTGTGATGTGAAGAGTGGACATTGATCAAAGACTTGTGACCAGCTGCTATCCCCTGCAGGACTTGCATAATGATCTCGTCACCTGGTTACAAGGGACAAAGGACCACTGGTCAGCTAGGTTAACGTGTAGTTAACTGAAAAAGAAATCTTTCTGTATTTATAATAAGCTAGTTCTACACAGGTATTCAATGACTGCAAGGAAGTACAGATCTGAGGTGACATCACTATAAGAAATATTCCATTGTTAACTCTAAGTCAGTGGACAGTGTATGTGAACACACTATTGTATGGGTATTAGTATGTAGTCAGCTTCTAGCATGTGTGAAAAGATGTCATTACATTGTGGATTAATTTGGATGTTTATTGTAGACATCATATGATTAGGGGCTGTGTGACCTGAATATCACATCAAGTAGCAGGAAATACATGTGCAGTGGAACTGAGTGAGAGCTGATGTTCAGCCCTAGTTTTGGCAGTTGTGAGATAAAAGTGTCTCTCCTTGTGTGTGTGTGTGTGTATGGATTTAAGCCATGATGTAGACCAGCAGGGTTAAGAGAGGGGTTTTATGTCAGACCCCAGTGTACAGAGACATCTATACATGTAGGGGGTTAAAGCTGCTATAAACAGGGAGACATGTCCCTTAGGCTCTGATGAGTGACACCCCATCTTCAGCTGCCTGTTTATATAGTAGGTATGTATTAGCATATACATGTAGATGTGACTGTCTTAAATCTACATGCAGTATAGACTCTTGTACATTTTGGATTTTCACTATCCAATTTAATGAGTATTATCTTAATACATGTACATGTATGTTTACTATGTATGTGCATTGGATGTGCATAAGCAAACTGGCATTGACTTTGTATCTAAAGTGCTGTGTTTCTGTGTATTGTATGTTCTGCACTGCACATGTACTTATACAGAGTGGTTGTATCCAGGCATTGGGTCTGCGCTTTAGGGTATTTGGTCAGAGACAGTAATTAATTTAATTAATTGATAGTATAACTTTTCTGATATCTGGCTATTTATGATGAGATTCTGTGATATTTGCAAGTCACTATACAAAAGATACATGTATCTCATACGTACTGTTATGCATGAAGATCATTACTTCAAATTTCATTGCGTAAAAATGTAATCATCTAAGATATATATGTCTACCTCAAAGCTGAATCAGCAGTATGGCCTTGGCTGAATGGTCCGTGTATGGTGGGCTGACCATGGTCAGATCCCGTTCGATTATACAGACGTCATAAGCGTATGATCCCATCAGGATAGGCATATATAATTGTGCCTTTTGTTACAACATCCATGTTCTTAACATATAAACTAACTTGTACATATACCCATTACTATGATGTTCTTCAGCCATGTCGGTATTTTCCAGTGGTTAAAAATTCATGAGTCTGTATGCCTGTAGAATTTGTCACTAAAAGACATTTGGTTTCGACCTCTGCCTATGTGCCCTGTGCAATGTCAGCATGTATCTATTTAGATATATTTGGATTACATTACCTTATGATGATGACAAAGCATCATTTGCCTTTGTTCCCAGTCTGCACTAGTGTGCATGTCTAAAAATCTATGTTGTATTATATATTGTGGGCATATGCATAATGTCACCAGAGAAGTTTCAAGAAGTAGGTTACAAAGACCAGCGCAGACAGGCAAGGAAGAGAAAATACTTCTTGTGAATGTACGAAGACATGATGATTTTACTGTAAATAAGTCCGTAATGAACATCGACACACCTTGATCAGGATGGCAGGATAATCCGACTGTGATGATATTGTGATGGGCCCACCATGGGCATAGGATATTGGGCTAGCATCTGGCTGTACTATACATGAAAGGTGTTTATGCGTCATGCCTTGTACCTTTGTTTTTAGAAACTCTTCACAATGACGCTTTATCTGATATATAAAAATTTAAATAATTAGAAATGTAATACTGGATTGGATCACCTTGTTTAATATTTGTTGTTGGCTAAACAGAAATGAATTCTGTGATTATTTTTACCTATTTTCTGTTTCTTTCAGGAGTCCACCGACGATAGCAGTCCTAGCAAGAGAGGTATGGGCAATGTCCAGTCTTCCCCAGGTGTTGTGGCCAGTGTCCACTACAGCCCAGCATATGGGGTGGCCATTGGCCCAAAGTACACCAACAACAATGGCCGGCCTCCCTGGGTGAGACAGCGTAAGCTGGGCAGTCCCAGTGAGAAGCAGACATGTCTTTCTGATCCACCAAAATCTCGAGTGAAATCGTCTAGTGCTAATGCGGAGAAACAAGTCACTGATGGAGACAGTGACATAGGACTTCCATTTGAAGGTGCTGAGAAATGGTGTCACGATGCCAGAACAGCCAAGTCACGGACTGCTCTGAGTCCCTCCCTAATTGTCAACTGTAGTCCCCAGTCTGTTCAGGAGAAACGCTTTCACTACAGTCAGTCTGATACGAAAGGCACAAGTGCACCTGGAGGTTATGGTATGGACAAGGACTCTGATGAAAACAAGCTACATATACGACTGTTACAGGACAGTAGTGTTTTGTTAACTCCCCCTGATGAGGATTGTGTCCCATATGTACGATCTGCCCCACACTCAGACCAGAACTCTGTCAATGAACAGTCTCTGCTGTTAGACTTCAGTCGTGAAGCCAGCCCGTATTCTGGTGAGGAGAACTCTTATGTTGAATCCCCTAGTCAGGCTGGATCATTCAGAAGCTCCAGTAAGATAAGTGAGTTTGATGAGAGTGAAGGAGAGTTTGGGGCAACTTCCCCACTACCGCGTCTCTCTAGCCTGGACAGAAGCTTTAAGCACAATCTGCTGAAACGTTTAACAGAGTGGACGACTCTGTCCCATGAGCTGGGGTCTAAGTCTGGGTCTGGCTCTGGCTCTGGGTCCATCTCTCCTGATGTCAGATCCACCCCTGAGCGACGCATGAAGAGGAGTATTACCATTGGCAGCACGGGCAGCATGTCTGGTATCGAATCTCCAGTGACAGAGCTCGTTGGCGGAAATGATATCGGTTTACGGACTTCCAAAAATCTTGAGGATATTGAAGATGAGATTCACCAAATTTTCAGCGAATTTGATTACCTTAATTCTAAGCTGAGTGATTTGAAATCACGTAACAACACCTCAGGACGCATCGAGCCATTGGTGCCCGACGACCCTGAGATTATGGGCGAGATTCAGGACAATGTAGCATTGCAGGAAGAGATAAAGGAGGCGTATGAGCATTGGTGTCGGCAGGCCCAGGACCGTGGGCTGAGAGGCCAGAGCCTACCCCCGATTGACTCCAGTGGCCGACTTTCCTCCAGAGGGGCTAGCTTCATGGAAAGAGACTTGTCCTGGGATGCAGGCGACATCGCTGGCGATGGCTGCCTATTTGGGAAACACACCCCAAATCCCATGCCCTCTGTTTGGCTATCTAAAGACGGTGACAGTGTGGATGTTGTGAACACCCTCTCCACAATGGGAGAGGAGCTGGATGACCGTGAGTGGAAGCAGATAGAGGAGAGCACAACTCGTGGACAGGCTATGCAGCTGTCAGACAGTCGTAATACCAGTCGTAGCACAAGCCGTAAGGGCAGCATCAGCCCTGAGGACTCCAGCATTACCTATGATGCAGATGTATCTAGTGCTGACTGGGACACTTCTTCAGAGGGTAAGTGATGAAGCGGACAAATACTAGACAGTTGATTGTATTATATTTAACTGTATGTGTGTTACATGCACAGTTACATACTGCAATATTCTGGTCAGCTTTGTAGTTCCTTAGGATTCTTTGTGGGTGTTTGAACTCTTGTATCTTAGTTAAAGCTACATACAATTTAACAATGTAATTGACAATCATTGCATACATGTACATGTACATTTTTTAACTACATGTACATATGTTTGCTCGAATACTACAACATATTGGTTATGAAGATGCCCGTCTCAAAATTCATCAAATAGTCTGCTATAACAGTTGTTTAAAGCACTGTTATATTACAGGAGGTAACAGTCAACAGCTTGCAGAGCTTACAGATGGGAACTGTACATTTAGTGTATGATAGATAGCAACAGTTATCTCCCTTAGAGACGGCAAGATTTTGAACTGTGGATGGATGTTACAGAGGGCAGAAAGATTTATGTGATTTATTTAGTTATTTGGGCCAGAATTATGGTTTGAGGAAACTCATGGCCATCCATATGTTGCAGTCTGCCCTTCCCACACACATTGTGGACAGAAAGAAGGACAGTAGACTTCAGAAAGATGATGAAGTATTATCGCCCTGGCAGTAGCCTAAAGCCAATATTATAGAGGGAGATTACATGGATTATGGACTGACTCCTACTACTTACTATACATACTTATATATTTACTGTTACTTCCCTGTGCCAGTAAATTGGTAAATTTAGTTTTTACTTGTTTTGAGATGAAAAACTATATTACCTGTACATGCACATGTCTCGTTACTTTTTTGGAGAACATTCATTTTGTTTCCTCTTGAAATAGGTCTGTTGTATTTGAAGATTGTCTCTGTTTGATCTACTTATTTGTTTGTTTTTATACGTAGTCCTTGCTTGAGCAATATCAATGTATGGGAGTGTGGAAACTGGTGGTATCTTTTGAATATGTGTCACATCAAGTTATATTTTGTTACATGTATTACATTTCGTAAAGATGTCTTTGTGTATCAGTTTATTTACTTGTTAACTGCAGCATCATGTATTTCTGTTACAATTTGTTGAAAATTAATATTGTAAAATTCTTGTAATGTTAATTTCAGCCCAAGGAGCTAGGACTCAAGAAACGAGCAAAAATCCCCCTATCCTCTCTGTAGGTGTGAAGATAGATATAATAAAGTACTCTGAGCAGGAATGGAAAGGGAAGACCCCAAAGTCTGAGGCTATCAGAAAGGTGAGGCTACACGGATATCCAGTACATGTATAAATGTAATTGTGGATCTATCAACAGCGATGTTGTTATCTGAATTACCTCCCTTGAATGACACTGCAATTGTTTGTGGGTCATGGAGGGGATTTGCTGAATAGGAAATACTGCATTTGGCTGAAAGTCTGGCCTGTAAACATGCACTTTCAAAAGCACATAAAGGCCTTAAAATGATACATTTTAAATTTTTCTGATAAATAATTGATCAAACGTCATAAATAAGTCACTCTGAAGAGACCCTGTAAGGGAGCTGAATCAATTAGAGTCAGGCAAAATGTGTCACGAGAAGAGAAGAGCTAAACTTGTGTTGAAATACAGTAACTTGTGCTTGAATAACTGATGGTGTGTGTGATATGCCAAGTGGGCTCATATCTATTGTTAGGAGCAGACTGAAAGTATGCAATAGGTGATATCAAGGAAGACATTAAGGAATAGCACTGTAGCCCTCACTGGCCAAATTCTTTTCATTGGTTCAGATCAGACAAAACACCAATTACCAGAATATGTAACTCAGCTACATGTAGTTCGTCATCTGGCTGTTACCACAAAAAGGCTCTACATCTGTCTGGCAAGAAGTGGGTTTCCGTTGGGTCTCTGCCAGGTTCTCTTCTCCAGAGAATTTACCCACTCTATTTTAAGTGTAACGTTTCTTGAATACTGTTGCTGCAACAGAGCTGAAATATTGCCAGTGGTGTGTTAAGCAATAATCATTCATTCATTCATTCTGGAATACTGCTTACTACACCAAGCAAGTAAATATTTAGATGTTCATATCACATGACATAGGTTTGAATTGTTTTTTTTTTATGGAAACACATGTATTATATATTGTCATTAGCAGTGAAGAATCTGGCTAGCTCATAATAGTGATGCAAAGTGCCCATGAAATCCACATGGTGTGTAATTGATGTCCTAGCCTTTAGTGTGTTTATCATTGACTGCCTGGTTGTCATATATAATCCCCCATCTAGTCACTATACATGTAAATGTACCACTGTGTGCTGTCTTCTGGGTAGAAGCTTCCAGTCATACATGTACATATGAAGATGGTGGAGACTAATATTGTACAAGTATCTAAATATCATACGTACATGGGAAGATCTTCCAGCAACCTGCGGATGGTCGTGGGTGTCCCCTGGCCTCTGCCCGAGATTCCGCCCATTATAATGTTGGCCAGCGTCGTATTAGTGAAATATTCTTGAGTATGGCGTAAAACTCCATTTAAATAAATAAATAAATTACTAAATTGAATGTATCTAAATATGTTAAATCATGTTATCATGTAATTGTGGTTTACTTATGAAGTCAGACAAGCATGCTTTCATATTGAAGATATGTAGATGAGAACTATTCAAGTCTGTCAAAGAAAATTTTTTTTTTTTGATTTGATAACCTCTGTAACGTAGGATACATGTACTTTTCTTAAGGCACAACAAAAATGGAAAACTGTGCAAAAGGTAAGTCTTGACTAGGCAGGTTTTGGTATTTCTGTACATATCGAGCACATCCTTAGTTGGAAAAGTGGGCTATACATCTAATTGTTAACTAGATCTTTGATGCAAACACGTGATCTTGGAAAATACCCCATTCTGGCAAAACTGCCTCTCTCAAAATGTAACATTACTGATCACAAGATCCGGTTCTTTTTCATACTCTGACCCACTTTTTTTTTTGCGGTAAAAGAAAACCCTTCCCCTCTTTGGTTGGGGGTGTCCTCTGTGCTTAATACCACAGGTGGTGACTTAGGCTGAAGCATGCAACACAACACCTGATATACACATATATAGCTAAAAACATTGTGTGTGTGCATAAAATACATTTTACATATTTATTTGTGTGCACATACAGG
Source organism: Liolophura sinensis (assembly GCF_032854445.1). Taxonomy (NCBI): domain Eukaryota; kingdom Metazoa; phylum Mollusca; class Polyplacophora; order Chitonida; family Chitonidae; genus Liolophura; species Liolophura sinensis. The sequence goes on from NC_088300.1 coordinate 58,238,429, forward strand.
CATCATTTTTGAAGTATGAAAATGTCTTGGAGAAAATATTACCTTTCAAGGAGAGGCCTCATGGCATTGTGCTTTGTTACATTGCAAACACCATAAGTTACATGTACCCTTCATTCATACCTCTTTTTTAGTACTTGTCCTCTTCCCAATCTTATGACAGACCTTTAAATGCTAGCAAACATGTGTTTTGGTCCCTAAAACTTTCTTGTAGTGTACAGGTAACTATAATAACCAGATTATTTCATCTGCAGGGTTACCAAGAGGTGACAAGAAGGACTGGGCTCTCGTGTATGAGGATCGTCAGGGGAGATAACTATTGTGCAATACGTGCCTCATTGTTCCAGCTATTCAACCAGGGAATACCAGTCAGGCTGTCTCGTGAAAATGTCCTACAAAAAGTGAGTTTGCTTAAACAAAAGTTTGTTGTTTTTCTTGTTTGCTACATGTAATGTAGTTGTGAAGCAATACCCAGAGCAGGATGAAGTGATTAGGGATCTTTGCCTATCTTTATGCTGTGCTGTATTTCAGTATTTTTGCTGAATATTGTTCTAAGTTAGTAAATTTTTCCCTTTTCCATCTTCACACAAAGGGCCCTCTCTGGCTGATTCAACTAAAGTGCATGCCATAGCTTGTCAGCCATTGCTCCATGGTGATGGGGCTGTGTGATTTAACCCGTTTCTTCAGTTGTACATGTAGCTGTAAGTCAGGAGAGTTTTCAGATGACTGATGATGGGCTGTGGTGTCAATGCTCTTGCCATCGTAAACCTTACCACTGTTGTGCCATACTCTCAGATTAGCATTGAATCTGAATCTCAATTTAAATGAATGTGAACATGACACATCTCAGTGTTGTACACGTAAAATAGATATATGTATGTACATATACAAGATGTGTGTGTGTCAGATAACTTGGTATTCAATCTCAGTGTACATGTATGTTAATGTTATCAGATAATCACCTAAGTTGGAAATGAAATTCATCTGAATATTGGGTACATTTGAGGGAGTTTTCAGAAAAAGCTTCTCTTCTTAAGTTATAAGGGAGGTAACTCCACTATAAAAAGCTACAAATTATCTACCCATGAGATAAATACTGCTAACTGTCTTGGATGATATCCTTCAAGCTTAGTCCATGTGTACAGACACAATATTGCATGCCTCTTGTTTTTGTGCTGAATTGCAGCTGAAGAAAATGGTGAATCAGAATACAGGCGGGATCAACAGCTGGAACTTTGCTAACAGAATTCCTGCAAGCAATAAATTGTTTGAAAAAATGTCTACTTGCATCCAGACATTTTTCAACAAGGTATGTGTTATGGTTTTTTTTTTAATCTAATCTTAAAACAGGGAATTGTAATACCCATACTTTCCCATATTACACAACACTGGATCATGGCTGCTTCAGATAAAAAAACAACACTACCTAGCTCTAACTTTTTGGATCCCACATCTTCCAGTTTTGAAAACACAGGGAAAAGTGATAGCTGCTATTCACAGTCCAAGGATGTATGAAGAAAATGTGCTGTTTTGACGCATTTTCCTCAAAGATAAAGACCATATATAGAGTACCATGTGCCCTTTGACTATATAGGGTGGACAACCAAATCAGGCATTGTTATTTTTGTTCTTATATTTAGATATAATATTTAGATGTAAACCCAATTTAATGAACTGAATATTCATCTGTATTCATCAGTGCTCAAGTCAGTGTGTACGATGAATCTCTGGGCTAATGTGGCCTTCATCTCCCCCACCCCTCAGCCTCCTAAGCCCAAATAATAAGAGATAGCTATGAGCAAAGAAATACTGCAACATCAGTAAAGAGCATGTGTCGTGTTTTTTATGCCTTCAGTAGTCTGACAAATGCGAAGCAGTTATTTCTGTTACACTCTTCTGATTCTCCGTGGTTTAAGTAGCATTGCAGTCAACTGTACTGCTCCGTCAGCAGGGTCAGAGCTGTTTTTTTTAACACTAAAAGCCTTCCAAAAGGTCACAGAGATTTCATATGATAGATCAGTTTGAACATCTGCAGTAAAAAAAGTTCTAGAGCATTTGACACTTATTTGATTTTACTGTTAAGTGTCATGACTTAGTTTCATAAATAATAAATTTTTTAGCGATTTTACCTGCGGTGATTTATTTCGCAAACATCTTGTTCATTAATAAAGGTTAATGTCTTTGTGTATTTTGCTAGAGTAGCTGCACTGGAGAGCAATTAGTTGTAAAACAATACGGCATCATATCACTTGCTTTATGTTTATGTAATACTGTGAAGAGAAAGTTAACAGCGTAGTAATTTTGACATGGAAAAAAAAATCAACTGTGTTTTTCATACCATTTTCTGTTCATTACCTGCCTTAGCATGCTAGTGTGGCTCATTGACCCAGGAGCCTCTCACCTACAGGGTGTATGTGGTGTATGCTTCCTCTTTGGCTGTATGTGGGGAGGTCTTCCAGCAACCTTTGAATTGTCATTTCTCCCAGGCTTTGCCTGGTTTCCCCCCACCATAATGCTGGCCACTGCTGTATAAGTGAAGTGGTTATAGGTTATTGAATGAATACGGGCTGATGTGGACAGGTTCTGTTGTTGTGTGGCGCCAAAGCAAGAATGAGTCTGCGAGTATTCGTTCAATAACCTATTTCTTATACACCAAACATCAGTCATTTCCCAAGGTAACAAATTTTGGTCGACGAAAATGAAAATTTGATACAAAAATATAAGATTCCAAGACTTGCAGTATTATTTTCATGAATGGCACAAGAATTGACAAGTGTTAGACACTGATAAATGAGAATAAAGAAAGGAAAAACTGAAAACAATAATTATTTATTGTCAGATAATAAAAGTTTTTTTTAGAAGGGGCCATTTGTAAAATTGCTTCCAAAATTTGACGGTATGATCTTAACATAAAAATGTGCAGGTAAATGAACAGGTGTTGACTGCTGTTATTATCACTTGTTTTTTACCCCCGGTCAAGAAACATTGTGTCTTCTTGACATCAGTTGTCAATGAGATTCCACCCTCTGACTCCTGAGGATGTTAATATCTGCCAGCCGCCAAGGTCACTGAACACAGCTGTCCTGCACTCCTCTAGTTTGTATGATATAAAAGCTGTACAGTTGTAATAAATCAGAAGGAAATCGGGAAGGTCTTGTGACATCGTGTATCAAGTAGCACAAGCAGTGGCAGCCTCATTGCTTTTAAAGTGTTTCACTTTAGGACCCAGCATCCACCATTACAAAAGTTAGAAGGATGAATTTATTCTATCTCAAACCATACCATTCCAGGCTTTGTACTTACATACATGCACAGTGTATGCGCCACATACTGTACATGTTCAGGTACTAAACATTAGCAAACGTCCAGTCGTAACCTTTCTACAATAGTAACAAAGTCTGTTTTGTCCTGTAAAGGATACTTATGGTATATGGTCAATCCAAAATGTTCTGTTCCTCTTGGGAATTTGTATTTCAAACTATAATTAGGTTTATAAGTACATTTTTTAAACTCCTCCGAATTGTTATCAAATTTCTATGGTAAGTGAGCATTTTAAGTACCTGTAAATCCTGTATTTTTTACATTCAAGGGTCTCACAGTTTTGTTTAACGAGGAAGCTGTGCATGATCATACATGATTACCGATCAGGACAGTTTTGAACCATGACCTGGTGAAGAAATAAATGATCTCGAAATAAATGTGTCAAGAGCCTGTTTTTTACCAAATTTAGTTTGAAGCATAATGACGTAGGATCCTATTGATCTGATCAACTTTTGGAGATCATTGTGTCCGTCCACTCATATTTAACTCGCTTGTACCAAGTAAGGCCATGTATTATGAGATAGGGAAATGGTTGAGATTGTGAGATGGGGAAAAGTGGCGGTGTCAGTGTCCGCTTAATCCTTTTTTTAACTTCTGTGGGCTTTAAGCATGATAGGAATTGAAGGGTAAGCTTTTTTCTTGTTCCCTAGTCTAATATATGGTGTATAAATGGACTTACTCAGGTCTGTATTGGTCTCTCCTACATGGATTGGAGTGAGTGAGTGAGTGCTTGGGGTTTAACGTCGTACTCAACAATTTTTCAGTCATATGACGACGAAGGAATCATTAGGGTGCATGCACGTGTAATGTGCCTCCTTGTTGCAGGACGGATTTCCACCGCTCTTTTATTTAGTGCTGCATCACTGAGACGACTTACCGAAGGCAAGTAAGCCGCCCCGCCCAAGCCATTATACTGATACGGGTCAACCAGTCGTTGCACTGTCCCCTTTATGCTGAACGCCAAGCGAGGAAGTTACAACTTCCTCTTTTAAAGTCTTAGGTGTGACTCGACCAAGGATTGATCCTGGATCTACCGGTCCCGAATCGGACGCTCTACCAACTGTGCTATCCGGGCCGGTCTACATGGATTGGATTGGAGGTTGAGCTTTGTTTTACCTCCTTGGGCTATGGTGTGTAAATGTACACTCCCAGGTTGAAGATTCAGCTTTTTGTTTAGCTCCAACATACAGTGTTAGCAAGTTATGTTTAATTTGAATGCTCATGGTGAAGGGCTCATGGATGGGTGTGTACATTACACAGGACCTATTAATACCACAAACACAGACCTTATGAACTTTCCCAGTATACCCGTACACTTGTCAGTGTTAATCATCAATCAGTTCTTCGTATCTACACAAGTAACTATCCATATATCAGTGATCTCTGTCATTACTATATGCGTTTTATTACTTCATGATATCTCATGTTCAGCACCATGTGGTATTGAGATGGTGGGAGAGTCAGAAGGGGGTGGGAAAGAGGTTAGAGACATTTTCCCTGCTTTAAAACATTTCTGTCAGTAAGTCGATCCATTAAATGATATCCAGTAACAAAAGACAATTTTACTCTGAGGTAGTGATTAAGAAATTCTCCTTAAAAGCATGTTAAATGGACATTAATCTTGTGAACCAAGTGATTTAAATCACATTATTGTGCTTAATCTTGTAGGCAAGTTTTAAAATATTGTGTACATATGTTCCTCCCAAGACAAAAGAATATTATACTTTACATACTGACAGTCATTCTCAGGTGCCAAGCGATTGTTCAGTTTTGGGTATTCGATATTGATAAAGCTACATGTACACTTGGGTTTTTTTATGCTGTATCTTTTAATATTGTCCCTTCCAAATAAATCTTCAACATTCTGTCTTCATTGCTAGTGTATGGGCGTTTTAATGATAGTAATGTATCATGTTTGGTACCAGTTTTTAATACTGTTCTATCTTCAGGCTTTAATAATAGGTGTTTGCTGTCATTAACATATTCTCACCGCAGTATGACTGAAAGACTGCCCATTTGGCATTAGATCCTAATTATTCCTTCATTCATTCTTCAGACTTCATAGATAGGTTGTTGCTGAACACACAACCATGTTGTAGATGTGTGTGTATAATAGTGGGAACATGGTATTACGGTGTTATTCTCTCTTATAGCTTTCATTAAAAGCTATTTTTTAAGAGACTTTTTTAAATTGACTTTTCTTGATAGCTGTTATGTGTAAATGTGAATGTGCTGACTTTTCTATTTTTGAACATTATTTTTCCAGTTTGAAAAGCAGGCCCATTTTAAGATGCTGTACAAGTAAATATAGATGGCTTTAAGCATTTGACAGAAAATCACACAGAAAAAAAGATTATATTTTTAGATGCATCAAACGCTGCTCTGATACTTTTATAGATACAGCTATGAATCCTAACACAGTACATGAACATAGAAGTGCAGTGCCCCTTTTCGTTTTTCAAGTAAACCCATTTGTCTTAGGGTTAAATTCACCAGCCTGTTTTTCATTATTGGAAGAAATCGGTTAAATCCAGTGATTATACATGTACATGTATCTGTCAGGATCTGGAATGGTCCAGAATGTACATAAATCAGTACTTTGAGTATATAAATTAGTATAAGTCCTTAATGGTTTCTAGTAGATAATGGCCTACATGCACCATGCATGTGTCTGTGGTGGCAATATTACAGGAAACTTAGGAAAGTTGAAATTTTTGTGATTGATGAGTGAGGTTTAATATGATAACATTCTGAAATTTTAGCAATCAAAGTACTCTGCTACAAGTGTCTTGCACCTGCTCTCTCCACAGTATCAGGTTATAATGTTCTCAGCTGTGGACTGGCTACAACTTCCTCCGGTGATGAATTAGGACACAACTTGTGACTGTTTCATTGCCGGATACAAGAGTTGTTCCTTTTGGGTTCGAAGAAATACCATATAACCCCTAACTGTTCACCGAAAATTGTCAGTGTGGTGACTCTGTAGAATGAAAGCATATGGATAGTTGAAGCCGGTGTGACTATGACTAGATGCATGTGTAGATTTTTTGTGAAGAATTACTCCCATTCACACCTGCTCAGCATAATAATCATCACAACATCCATCATGAGAATGTTCTCAGAATAACAGGTGTTTGTTTGATTTGTTTGTTTGATGACACATGTGGAAAACATGCCTATCTGCTGGAGGTTAAAAACATGTGTATTTTCTTATGTAATTGTAATTTTTTATTTGTTTATTGATCCTAATTGAGGATTTCCCACAGCTCTATAGCCATGAGGGGATCTCCTCAACATAAAATCAACGTATATACATAAAATAACATAGACAACAAAGAGAACAAATGACATGTACATGTACAGAATAAAGTGGTGGGAACAATGCAAGATCAAAATCAAATCATATTACTGCTGGGCTTGGATGGTGAATCTATTGGACATGATTATAAAATTATGTACAGATTTTAAGATCAATTGATTGTTATTCACGCTTAGTTCAGTTGAACCAAATAAGAGTAAAGTACAAATGTGTTTAGAACAACTAGTCAAAAATACAGAAAGGTGAACTCCAGGAGATATAATGCTAAAGATGCTTTTTAGGATGTGCTTTCTATGAGTGACATAGGTAGGGCAGTCAAGGAAATAATGAGGTGCATTTTTACATTTATGTTTGCATTTACTACTTTTCTGATCGTTGATAATGATATATTTAAAGAGGTCACCATGAAGAGCGCTCGGTCCCATTCTCATTCTACATAGCACAATAGAGGGAAAGGTGTCAAATGAATTATACACAGATGTTAGATCACGGTTAATATTGTCTTGAGAGTACAAAAAGTTCTTAACTGTTTCCAGTGAAGAGTTTTGGATATGACCAGGCAATGAATTCCATTCTTTGGTAGTCTTGTTAAAGAAGGAAGAAGAGAAAATCTGAGTTCGGCATTTAAATAATCGAAAGTGATGTCTATTTCTAAGATTGTAGGCATTTGTTTCGCTATTATACCTTTGAGTTAGTAAGGTCTTTAGGTATGGAGGAGAGAGGCCATTGACGATTTTATGAAAAAACATAATGCGCTTGGATCTACACCGACTGTATAAGGGTTCCCATTTTAGTTCATTTAAAAGAGATTTATATAAAGTTCGACGTAAGCCTCCTGTACATAACAGTTCTGCTCGGTGTGGACATTTTCCAATGAGTTGGATATTAAAACGCTGCAGTTGTCAAATAGAAAATCTCCACGTTCAAGCCAAAGTACAGTGTGATCATACACTTTCTAGTAAGTGTTCACCTGGCTCCACTAATCATATCCCTATTACTTTTCTTAACTATAGCTCTTACATGCTCATTCCATTTACCATTGTGTTGCAGAATAATTCCGAGATATTTATGGGACGGAACGCTCTTCATATCTAAGCCATTTAAATACAATCTCGGATGTGAGGGATTATTTTTCAATGATATTTAGAGATAAACAGTTTTGGTAGCATTAAATGACACAAGACATTGACCAACCTAGTTGGATAGACGTTCAAGATCACGATTAAGTTTAGCCTCAGATGTTGCTAAATCTAACAATTCTTCAGACAAGGATGTGTCATCTGCAAATATGTTAATATTACATTCAATATTCATACCAATGTCATTGACAGAAATTAAGAAGAGAAGTGGACCCAGTACAGAGCCTTGTGGGACACCAGCATATATTGGATAAGTTACGGACTCAGTGCCGTTAAGGCAAACCTTAATTTTTCTGTCACACAAATAATTTTTTAACCACCCAAGTAGAGGATCTTTAATACCCAACTGCTCTAACTTAAACAGGAGACCATCATGCCAGACTTTATCAAATGCCTTACTGACATCTAAAAATAGTAAACAGGTGTCATTTCCACTGTCAAGACTTTTGTATATGTCATGAACAATTTTTGTAAGCTGGCATACAGTCGAATCTCCATGTTTAAATCCAGAGTTCTGTAGTATAAGAAGATTATTTGACATACAATACTCATACAGATGTTTATGCACGACCATCTCCAAGACCTTAGAAAGAGAGGGTTGAAGGGATACTGGTCGATAATGAGAAATGTCATGTCTGTCTGCTTTTTTGAATACAGGACAGACTTGAGAGAGCTTCTATGCTGCTGGAAAGACAGCTGTCCGTAAGGAATAATTAAAAAGATTTGTTACGGAAGCTGCAATGCAATCAGCAGAATTTTTAAACAAGAAGCTGTTTATACCATCAGTACCTGAGGCTTCCCGTGTATTCAGAATCTCAAGGAAATGTTTAATCTCATTTTCATAGGTTTGTATACAACTGAGACGTGATTCTGTAACATACATAAAAGGTGGTAAGACAGGTACAGTGTGGTTAGGGGCCGACTGAGATGCGAAAAATTTACAGAATTCATTCGCCTTTTCAACGTCATTTGACACGTTTTTGCCATTGACAGCAAGAGGTGGAATAGGTGGTTATGCTTTCGATCCTAGTAGAGATTTCATTGTCCACCAGTATGTTTTTGTATCCAGCTGGGGGTTGGAGAGTTTACCTTTTAAATATGTGGAGTGATGCAGTTTTGCTTGATGTTTAGCATTATTGGCCTCGCTTCTACATATATAATATCGAAGTCCCCATCGGACTTAGTCAGTTTGTATTTTTTGGAAATGGCGATTCCTCACTCATATCTTGTTTCGAACAGCGTTGGTCATCCAAGGCTTTTCACGTGGTCTAATAATGACTTTCTTATTTGGAATCCATTCATTGCAACATGACAAAAACAAACTGCTCCAGACAAATAATTTATCATTAACATGAGAGAATATATTATCCACGAGACCAAATGGTGTAACAGAGAGAAGATTGCGCAGACCATACAAATCGGCACATATGAAGTCCCACACATGTCTTATAAAAGTCTTTGGTTTATCATTACATAAGATATTTATAGTACAATAAATAACGCAATGGTCGAGATTAGCCATTGGTGAGGCAACTCCGTAGTCAATTACATAACCAATACAATCCGTTTTAATTAAGTCCAATACTTGAACAGCATCATCAGTATATCGAGTGTGTTCATTATTAATTGGTTGAAAAAGATTTTTCCCAGCTATCATATCATAAAGGCTCCTTTTCAATTCGCTTATATCGTGGTATTTATCCCAGTGTAGACATCTATCGTTAAAACCACCCATTATCAACATGGCATCAGGATTTTCTGTTAAGACTGATGTTAAATTTTCTTCCAGATTACTTAAAAAAAGCTCACGTAAATGAGCCGGTTGGTTAGGTGGCTGGTAACACGATGCAATCAGCATGCTTTTGTTATTCTGTTGCACCATTATCCATAACATCTCATTGCCATTCTCTAAATCCTTAGGTCTAGTAACATTAACAGATTCCTTGCAATAAATTTCCGCCCCTCCTCCGTGTCTGTTTTTCCTTTCTATACAATACCCATCTAGATTAACACTATCATCAGGACTATCACCACTAAGCCAGGTTTCGCTCACACATATAAGATCATGATTATATCTTTGATAATACAGTGGACATTTCATCTAACTTAAAATAAGACAACTGATCCTCACCCTGAGCCAGTAAACTCCTGGCATTAAAGTGACGACCAGATAAATTGTGCTGATTTGGGGGTCCCTGGTTTCTATGTACATCACCACACTTTACTCATTAAGATTGCCATATGTATAACTAAAGAGTAATGCAGATTGCATAATGTAGTCAGAACAAAAAAAATAAACCTATCAGTCAGGGATTCAGTTCCCCGGAATATAATTCGCATGTTTTCAAATAATGTAAATAATTTTCGAAGATGTAGACTCACACATATAACAAATATAATTATGCCATGCCCCAATTGCCACTCTGCACTGACTTACGTTATCCTTGATGTACCGATAATAAACAAAGAGATAGCGAGTGAAAGCACATGCACTAAAACCTTCATGTAAATACCCAGTTCCTCAGACAAACACATAATGAACTTTTTCAAGATTATTAAATGTAACTGTAACTGTTGACCCAAAATACCATTATTTCTTGAAGAAATTAACTGAAATGATCCAACTGATTGTTAACTTACAAGAAAAAGTAACACAAAATAAAAACATAATACTATACACAGCACGAGTTAGGTGAATACCTAAAGTATGGGATAACAAAGGGAGGGTTAATTTACTATGAGGATCTAAAATTAAACACAAATAAAACCACAGATTAAATTAGACCATCAGTTCCTGCAGAGAGAACATGGAGAGAAGAAACTCATCTTCATCCAAAGTTGGATGAAGATGCTCCTGAGGCCTTAAAACAGGAAGTTGTAGCTTCTTCACTTGGCGTTCAGCAATAAGGGGGTGTGCAATGACTTTTTGACCCATATCAGTATAATGGCTCAGGTGGTGTGGCTTACTTGTCTTCAGTAAATCATCTCAGTGAAGCAACACTAGATAGAAGAGCTGTGGAAATCCATCCTGCAGCAAGGAGACTCCTTCAACATCACTGACTAAAAATTGTTAAGTACGACATTAAATCCTTTTGGATATTATATTTGAAATTTGAAATTTGCAAGCACAGACAAAATGTCCTTAAGTTAGTAAATAATTTTCAGATTATTTCGATTCATTTATGGCTTCCCCAAACAACATGCAGCTGGAGCTTTATGTCATACCCCAAATATAGGCACTGACACCCAACAACAGTTCAAGCAGTGATAGGGGGATTTTTAATGCACTAATCTGACTTGAAATAACTTAACATTCCAAGATTATTTGTTGAAATGCATGTTATTATTGTTATTTGATAAATTTGCCCTATTCAACACCTGTTTGGTATATGGAATTTAAGTACAGGTATTTGATTCTCATGAATACAGATGGCTGTTAAAGCCACAGGCCAGTCATGGGTGTGTTTTATTGTCTGTGAGTTCTCATGTACAAAGGTGAAACTTTGGACCTTGTGTTACCATTGAAAAGGATTACTCATTCTCACCATATGAGACTGAACATCATGACCCCTAGTAACCTGAAACTTGAAATTAGCACGGCTAATAAATCATTTCATTTTTGAACCCCCCCTAGTGAAAAGCCTTAACAAATCTCTTCAGAAAACAAAAATAAATAAAAGAAAAATAGGCAGAAAGAAGCGTACATGTAGATGTGTTTGGCGCTTGCCATAATTTTAAATGTGAACTGTGGATTATTTGCAGGTGACAGAGTGTAGAGAAGAGGCTAGTGATGAGCAGAGAGAAGCCATGGTACTGAAGATGTTCAACTCAGGTGTAGAGGTGGACCTCCAGCTGATGGAGGCTGTCAAACTGCTGATGTTCATACAAGCAGTGGATCTCTACCGCGACAATGTGGAGGGCAACCAGGTTGCAACCTTTGTCTGGCTCCTGTTTGCTCGTGATACATCAGAGAACCCTCATCTTCTCCTATCCAATCATATCAACACAATCGGGGACTCTGGAGGGCTTGAACAGGTACAGTGCAAAACAAGTCAATGTTGCATGTAGATCATGTAAAGAATGGGAAAGGTCAAGGTCACATGTAGGTCATGTAGACATGTAGTGGTGGTAGACAAGGTCATGTTATGGTGTGTTATTGTGGCATGTTCTATTGTTTGACCACATACTGTTCATATTGCCCTTGTCAAATAGATACAGAATGAGACAAACAAGGTCATTGTCTTTGGGACAAACAAGGTCATGGTCTTTGGTGTCATCTTGCCTGTATGAATTGTCTCATGTTTGGTGAAGGAAAGATGAAAAAACTTTATTCAGTTAACATGGAACAATTTTCAAATCTCAGTATAAAGACGGTGCTTCACTACTCAGGAAAGTGGTGATGTGGAAGATAATACATGCACTAGACATATCAGAATCCCAAAATATAAATTTGTCCCTAAAAATATCAATAATATCTTCATCTTCAGGAATGATGGGGAGGTTTGGATCTTACAAAGGCAAAGACTTGTCATATTAAAGTATGGTATAATATATACATTTTACATGTGGATGATGGAAAACAAGACAAGGCATACATAGCCTAAAAACTTCAGACATCACTCTGGTGGTTTCAGGGTTTGTGAAAACATCAGACAAATTTTAGATATGTTGAGTTATTCAGTACACCAGTAACTGCATGTAAGTCTAGCTCTGTTGGAAGTTATCATTAAACATGGTTATGCAGAGTCTCTGTTGAACTCACCATGAAATCAGTATTTCAGTATATCCTGACAAAAAAAATTACATCTAACAGCTTTGTTTGTGTGAACACATACTTTGTATAACCATGTATTTCAGTATATCCTGACAAAAAAATTACATCTAACAGCTTTATTTGTGTGAACACATACTTTGTATGACCATGTATTTCAGTATATCCTGACAAAAAATTGCATCTAACAGCTTTATTTGTGTGAACACATAATAACAATAAAAAAAGAAACCAAAAACTTTTTCATTTTAACAGATGTGCAACTGGAGGTAAAAGTACATTTAATTGGGGGGGGGGGGACCTCCGTGGCTTAGTTGGTTAGCATGCTTTATCTCAAGGATTATGGCTAAAGCAAACTACCCTTTAATAATTCTTCTAACTTTGGGAGATCTGGTCTGCTCTTTTGAAGCAGTATACATATAATTGTAACAGATATGTAGTTTGTCTTTTCTCACATGGTCAGACCATCTAATGAAAAATATAAACTTATCTTTACATAACACCCCCCCCCCCCAAAAGAAAATTGTTTTATGCTTTAAGCATTAATAATATAAAAATATTAGAAGAATTAGGAAGTTTTATGATGAAGTTTCATCTAGATGAGACATCAGTGTAGACATAAATTAAGGATTTTCTCTCTCTGTGTCAGGACAGATATATCGTGGGATATTTATGGGTTGAAGGATATATATGTATGATTCTGTTAGTTCTAGGCAGATATTATTTCTTGGATTATTGTTGAAATAATGTCCTTCCTTGTTGGCATACCCTGCCTTCGACTGTGATGTGAGGTTTATTATTCATTAGACACCTGTCACACTGTCTGAGAGTAGATGGAAAACTTATACCAGTATATTTTTTCTTGAAGAGAAAAAAAGCTGAAAAGTGAAGTAACCTTATGGATCATTGAAAATTATGCATTGAAATACATGTACTTCACAGAATAAAGATTTTTCTCATTTTTTAATAATTTTATACACAAGTATATATTATTATAGGGAACAGTGCATAGTCATTCACACATACACATATTAGTATTTGGTTCAGTTCTTCAGTAATAATGGACATAAATACATGTATACAGGCCAAAGTAATGATAAACACACACAAACTAACAAAGACAAATTTATGACTTAGTTTGCATGTATTCATATAATTATCTTATAATTATTATGTAGCTCTGCTCGGTTTCCTCCCACCATAATTCTGGCCGCCTGTCACGTAGGGGAAATATTCTTGAATACGGTGTGAAACACCAATCAAATAAATAAATATAATTATTATCTTATATGTTTATCACTCATCCAATTTGACAGCATATTGTGTAAGATCAGGAACTCCCAAATTGAGTACCATAGTGTCATACCTGGGCATGTGTTAATCTACAAACTGCAGACTGAGCTTCTTTTCTGCTTTGAGAACAGGTGTTTCATGAAAATCTTATTTGCACTGTTTAATTCAAATGTCAGCATGAATTCGCCCTCAGAATTGATAAGCATGTACTTCGTGAATAGACATTGATTAGCTCAGCGGCAGCTGTGTTTATTGCATCCTCAGACAGTAACCCGCTTAACTCATTGCTGTTGCTTTGTCCTAAATAACTGAGATATCACACTAAGCATAATCAGGCACATTGAGAAAATTGAAAGAGTCACAGTTACAAGTTATATCTAAAACCCAAAAACACATTTGTTTCCTACTGATGTAAGGTATGACTGACAGTGCCCTCAGAAGAAATCCAGATTAAAAGCTAATTATTAGTTACCAACCAAATAGCTATATATGCTTTGCACCCCTCTTCCAAAATGACTAAGGTCATATCATTTGCGTTTTCTGTAAATATGACTGATCAATTTTTGTGTGATCCATTTTGTTGCCCTAAGTTAAAGTTAGAAACCATCTTGGTCCATGCGTATGTGTTGTATATTTATTGTGGGATATGCACTCCTGAAATTACATGGCTAAGTCCCTTCTTCTAAGGAGAAGGATCATATACGTGTAGGTGTACATTGCAGATTCTTGTAATTAGCATGTACATGTATGATATGCTGTATAATTATCAAAAGCGGGATTGGGTGACATTGATCTTTGATTGTATTAACTTTTTTTTTTTTTCCAGATTGAGATGTGCCTTTTAAGCTATACTCTGGGTGTTACTATTCAAGTGTTTCGATTGGCAGATTTTGGTAAGGCAGATTTTGAGGCAACGTTTTCCGGCGAGGATGATCACAACAGTAACAAGACAACAACTTTGACCCTGTTAGCAGAGGATGATCGACATTACAACGTCTTGGTATCTTAGGACAGAAATGGAGAACCTATTCCTGTGAGACGTAATATACAGGGATCAGGGAACATTATTTATAAGTCTTTTTTCTCCTTATTTGCACAGTACTGTTAGCTTGTTGAATTGGAATGGAAACATTTTATTTTAATAGAAATGTATTAAAACCAAACTTGAAAGAGGCAATATTCTTATTATAAAAAAATATTTGTTTGTTTGTATGTTTTCTCAGTTAGGTTTTCCCAAAATCCCTTTGTCTTTACTAGTCAGGAGTTACTATTTTCAGTTCACAAAGTGTCTGTGGTTCAGACGGGCAAATGGTGTTTCAGTATTAATTCAGTATACTGTAAACCTCCCACATGTTTCTCCTTGTGGGTAATTCTTATAAAAATTTGTAGACAACCTTGAGTGCAGTTATATGTTTATAATTTATCACATAAAGAGTTGCTAAAAACAACAGTCTTGATATTTACTGACAACTCAAATGAGCCAGGTTTAATATCACCATCTGCGTTTTTTCATGTGTGATCTGTCTATCTTCTTGTCACATCACACTGATGAAATACATAACTTTTACATGTCCACATATATTAGGTATAGTCAGAAGTGGTGGGAGAGAACAAGACACGCAACATCACTTTACACTTAAACCACTATACTCCAGCCTATAAAGAAGTACAGTGTGGGAAGAGTATTGAAGACGTCACATTTAAGATATTTAGTGAAATACACAGCACTAATAACGGTTTATTTGCATTAATGACACCCTTTATTTATTTAAGTCATGGCTGATAAAAACTAATCAAAATGATAAAATTGAGAAGCAAAGTCTCTGTTCATTGAAGTGTTATATTCTTAAATTAACAGTCACCAAGAAAATATATATTAAACAAGATGTTAACATAAAGTTTCAAACCAAGAAATTTCACTTGACTTAAATGTACATGCGTAATACATGTTTGAAACTTTTTAATAGCCCTCTTTTTAATAGTAAGTGTTGCAATGTACCCCAAGAACATGTGCGTCTATGTCCACAGTGCTGTGGTGATCTTCAAAAGGGGTTTTTAATAACATCAGTTTTGGGACATTTGGGCATAGTCTTCACAGAAATTAATCATGCAATTAATTTGTAAAAAAAAAAGTAATATTCTTCAAGCCGTCAGAAAAATGTCTTTTCCTTATTTGGTTGAGGCTTCGTGACCAGCCAAAATTTTGTCATACCAATGAGATACCAATAACTTAAATCAGGAAACTGTTAAAGTATGTATGAATAGTTACAGATTTTGTTTCACATCAGCATTGTTACACCCACCGTGCTCATTGCTGCACATTTAATGTTTATTTAAAAGACTGATGGAGTGAGGTGAACAAGAGATCAGCAGAGTGTTAGAAAATTACATGTACCATGCAGCACTTTAGCTTTAAAATGTGTAACTGTTAGCAGAATTATGCCTAACTTTTATTATTTTAATTTACATTTGTGTGGAAAAGTGCTCAGTTTAGTTAATGTTAGCTAAGAAACATGTGATCTGTCTTATGGGTTGTAATCTGTTTTCTGCTATTCTGTGGACTGGTGGTGGTCTATTTATAAAGTTATAGAGGGGTTGCATGACCTGCTCTTGCCAGCCATATTGGAGGACTGTGGATATACCAGCCCATGTTAGCAGGACGCCAGTATGGCTGACTGTCCATTGTTCTGTGAGGGTGATTATGTCACTGCAACCCCTCTATATTCTAGTTTAAGGTTTGGGTGTTTAAAGTGGGCTATATAAGCCCTGTTAATAAAGTCTTGTTTGATGTAGGTTGTATGTATTTCAAGTCTACCACATCCATGTGACTTGTGGCCAGTTGAATGCTCTAGTAACAGTTGTTCCCAAGTTATGAAATGTTTTCAAGATGATGATGCGATTTTGAATCTCAGTTCTCCATTGAACCATAGTAAGAGTGTTAAGATGGATGTGATACACATTCGCGCAGCCACATGGCCTATGTGCAAGTTTTGTATCAGTTACCTTTTAGTTTACATTGACAAGGGAGTCCCAAGTTTTACCAGATTGAAGCATGGAAATCATAGTTTTTCTAGATAGCTATCATACCAAGGAAGAAAACCCCGATATGCCCTACTAAATTACTGCATTGTGGCCTAATTTACATCTAAGCCCTTCTAACTTTGTTTATACATGTTTTTGATGGACGTGGAACATGATTTTTCTCAAGCGCTGACTGCCCAACTAATGTTCGATGAAGAACTCTCGTTTAGGATGAGGTTCAAACCTCCATCAGCTATCCTCAAAGATGTTCTCCATTTTTCGGGTATGAGTTGATGCTTATATTTGATTTCGAATCTTTGAGGATACTGGTAAATTCCGTTTAATATTCCTTTTCCATTAGTTTGTAAATATCTTAGCGCTCTGTTTTTAGTATTTACCATACAAACTGATATATGTGTTACCGGTACTACGTGTTGCTAAG